>NC_064812.1:9225384-9306145 GCF_023721935.1 Panthera uncia | reverse complement strand
GTCTGCGCTGCGGTCGCCCGCGCGGGGCTGCCCGCGCTCCCCGGGGCGTTGGGGCTTTCCCCGGGGCGGGGCGCGGGGGCCAAGAGGGGAAGGGGAGGCGGGCCCGGGGTGCCGGGCGTGGGGCGGGGGGATTCGTCGGTCGGCCTGCGGCCTCGGCAGCTTTACGTTTTCCTTTCGCCTCCCAGTCCTGCCGCTTGGCTTTGGAAGTAACATCCAAGTTGCTGGGTTGGCCGAGGCCCAGCGCGGCGCGAGCCCACCGACCCTGGGCGGCGCCCTGTTTGGTTTCTGGTTCACGGTGGCGAGTGCTGCCCTCACCTCCCTTGGCCCTTGGCCCTTGGCCCTTGACCGCTCGGTGGAGCAGAGGGTTGAAGAGAGAGAACTCGTGGAATTGGCTTGGCTCCTAACGTGGGCTCCAGCAAGGCATTCCCTCTCTTGCCCGAGTCTCTGTTCATTCATTCAGTTACTAAACCCCAAGGGAGGGAGCTTCCACTGAGAGGGGCCATGTTCTCCCACCGGGACACAGCAGATCCCTGCGCTCCAAGAGTGCATTCTAGAAAGGTGGAAGACAGTACCAGAAAACAAACATAGTGTGATTTCCAGTAGCGGCCAGTGCTATGAGGAAACAAATTAGCCTGCTGTGCCAGAAGTGGGAAGCTTCCTTACATTGGCTGGTCCTGGAAGGCCTCACTGTGAGGTGACATTTTGAGGTGAGACCCAAGTGACAATCAGGGGCAACTAAGGAAATGTCAGGAAGAGCCTCCCAGGCAGCAGAACCCCAAGTGCCTAGGTGTGGCTGGAGCCCAGCGAGTGCAGGGGAGAGCAGAGGGAGGTGAGGCCACTGTTGGGCGGGGACTAGATCTTGTGAAGTCACTGGCAGAGGACAGTGAGGGTCCAGCACTTCGAACATAGCTCCCCGCTCACTCCCTCCCACAGGGCCACCGGTTTCATTCCTGGTACCTGGTGCCTCCTTGCCTTCCCACTCTCTCCAGGCTCCCTGGCTGGCTTGGACAGGGTGGGGAGCGGGGGAGGAGCCGAGAGCAAGGCCAAGTCAAGGAGCTATCCCTAGTGCATAAGAGAAGAGCCATCAGAAGGCCTGCAAAGGACTGCCAGCTCTGGATTGCCTGAGAGAGTTTGCCAAGGAGAAAAAGAGAGAGAAGGGGAGGAGCCAGGAGGAGAGGGGATGGGGGAGGGGAGAGGTATGGAGAGAAAAGATGGGGAGGGGACAGGGAGGGGATGAGGAGGAAGTGGGGAAGGGTGGAGAGGGGAGGGGGTGAGCAGGGGGTGGGAGGGAGAGGGGTGGAGGTGGGGAAGGGGTGGGGAAAGGAGAGGGGAGGAGGTGAGCAGGGGAGAGGGGAGGGGAGAGGGAAGGGGTAGGCAGAGGAGAGGGGAAGGGAGAGGGAAGGGGTAGGCAGAGGAGAGGGGAGGGGGTGGAGAGGGGTAGGGAGGGGAGAGGAAGTGTGAGTGTGGGCATAAGGAAAGAAGGTACAGGATCTGTGTGAATGAATGCCAGAGGGGAGAACCTTAGAAATCTCGGAACCAATAAGGGTAGCTTTAAGAAAGGAGTTAAACTGTACACAGGCTGAAATCATTCAACAGTGTTGTATTGGCACAAACAAATAAACCGCTTAATGCCACAGAAGAGTTTGCCCAGAAAGTGACTCTCATATGGAAACCTATTGGAAAATAAGAGCCACAACCCGACTGAGACCGATCATCCGTGGGTCACTGGGCTGCGGGACGGGCTTGGCGTAGACCGCGTGGACTGGCTGATGGAAATGTGACTGCGCGCAGTGGGACCCCCACACACGTTGAGGAAGAGACCGATGCTCAGCAAGGAGTCGGGGGCTGGTCAGGAACCAGTCAGTGGAAACTCTGGAAGGAGGAAAAGTGCAGAGAAAGGGAGGAGCCTAAGAGAGAGGCGCTCCAAAGGGAAGCTCAGCCACCCGTGCTCATCCCCGACCCACCAGCGCCTGCACCAGCTTCCCATCCCAGTGCAATCCCGATGCCTAGGGAACAGTTCTGTCTGCATGTGGGAGCACCTGCCTTCTCTGAAGTTGCCCTCAACCCCGTCCTGTTTTGTTACCTTTATCACTGCCTAAAATGATCCTGTTTGCATTTTGTTTACTTGGTCACTATTATCTCACCAGGCGGGAGCGGGGCCTCAAGAGTCCTACCCTTGAAGCCTAGAAGGATGTCTGGTGTGCTGTAGGCTCGTGAACCAGTGATGAGTACTGAATGCGGAAGGTAAAGCCCCCAGAACAATGCCTGGCTCACAAGCGTTTGCTGTGTGTTTGTGTATGAGATTTTGGGTTTTGCCTTTTACCGACGTCAAAGTCTTTATTCTTAGAGTCTTAGTATTCACTGTGACTTAAGTAACATGGTGACAAAAACATTGTGACAGAACTTAAAACACAAAGACTCTCCAGATAAGCACAAAAGGAGACTAGTCAAGGACCCCGGTAGAAAGAAGACGTCGTTACGGCGCAATTAGTCGAAAGTTCAGATTTTCAGAATCACAATTTGGATCCTTGGGCCCATGAAGACACTTCTATTTTGACGAGAGCCCCAGACTGTCAAATATTAATGTTGTTTTTTTGGTTTTTTTGTTTTTTTTTAATTTTTTTTTAACGTTTATTTATTTTTGAGACAGAGAGAGACAGAGCGTGAACGGGGGAGGGGCAGAGAGAGAGGGAGACAGAGAATCCGAAACAGGCTCCAGGCTCTGAGCTGTCAGCACAGAGCCCGACGCGGGGCTCGAACTCACAGACCGTGAGATCATGACCTGAGCCGAAGTCAGACACTCAACCAACCGAGCTACCCAGGCGCCCCCAAATATTAATGTTTTAAGATCAAGTGCAGGGGCTGTGTTCATGCCTCCCATAAAGCATGAGGTAAAGTCAATATCAAATTCATAACCCTGGTCCACTTAAATCCGGTGATAGGGAAACTGCCATGTAGTTTGGAAATTGATTTGCTCAATGGTTTTACAATCCAGTGCGGTGTTGTTCAGGTAGGAGGTTTGGAAACGTCACGAAAAACAGGATGCACTCACTCACAGTGTTGTCTGTGGGACTATGTAATCTCAACAGCCTCTAGCACGGATTCCAGCTAACCAAAATCAAATGACTCTATTCCATTGAAAGGAATCTTCTTTGAGGCTTAAAGTCCCTGAGAGCCCCAGGTACCAACTGGGTGTGGCTACCAGCACAGAGCTCAGGAACACAGAATCCAGAAAGGCAGGCTGGGGTCCATGGTACAAACAAGGCATTCCGCTGGCCGTTTTGCATCCCGGTTCTGCACGACCTCAGTGTGTGACCTTGAAAACCCGACCAATTCCTAGTCTTCAGATTTGCCAACTGATACCCCTCCCCTATGCCTTTGATTTGGTTTTGTTTTCGCTTTTCCTGGCCTTCATCTTGTGCATTAGGGCCAATGAGCTCCTCTCCTGCAGGCAGGGAGACTTCTTGGGAATGTGTAAGGAGAGAGAGGTCAAAAGATCTTCTCCGAGCCTCGGTTCCTCCCCCTGTATGTCCTGCTTCCCAGGGCTGTCAGCCTCGAGTGACCAGATGGACAGAAACATGCTTACGGAGACATGACATTCCAGTGACTATTTCTGTAATCAAATGAGCAGGACGGAATCTCAGGTTCACGAGCACAAGCTAACGGGGGCCCTGCCTACCCTGTCACCCGGTTCCCTAAACACGCGAAATGACTGTTTTAGAACATTTTTGTTTAAGCTTATTTATTTTCAGAGAGGGAGGGAGAGAGAGAATCTCGAGCAAGCTCCATACTGTCAGCACAGAGCCCCAAGCGGGGCTCGATCCCATGAACCGAGAGCATCACCTGAGCCCAAACCGAGAGTCAGATCCTTAACTGACTGAGCCACCCAGGCGCCCCTGTTTTAGACCACGTTTAAATTTGCTATTATTTGTTGCACAAGAAATGCCTAGTCGTTGTAGAGAAAGTATGGCATACCAAGCAGCAAAAAGGCAGCAAGCATAATTTGTCGTCTGGTTGCCCAGAAGTACCCTCTGTTAATATTCTGGGGGCGACCATTGCCAACACTACTGCACTTTGCCTGATCCGCAAACAGAGGGGACCAACGCTCAGCCTCCAGGATGGCACCTTCTCGGATGGTTCAGCCAGCCACCTGGTGGCAGATTGATTACATTGGACCTTCCAGTCGTGGTTGGGGGAAGATGTGTCTCCGGTAGAACAGACACATCTCCTGGATACAAAATCGTCTTTCCTGCCCATCATGCTTCTGCCGGTTGCACCATCCGTGGGCTTAAGGATGCCTCACTATCATAGGATTCCATAAAACTGCTGCTAACCGAGTAACAGTGTCCCCAAAATGCTTGCTCTGCACCTGGTTATAAATCTACCTCTGGGAGGAGCCAGTGAGACAGGTCTTTGCATCTCCTAAGGAAACAGACACCCATTGCCTGTTCGGAGGAGACCAGGCAAACTCCAATTTTGGGTCTTGTCACAGTCCAGGCCAAAGGCTTCCCTCTGTGTATTCTTTACTCTTGAAAACTCAACCACAGCAAACCATCAAAGGTGCTGTCCTCTTACCTCGCTCCATGTTTTTGCTTTGTTTTCCTTTTCCTGGATGTCATATCACTCTACATTAGGGCACATGAACTCTCGGTCCCTTGCAGGGGAGGAAGCTTTCTGGGAATGAATCAGAAGAAAGGCAAAAGGCACCCAGAAGATGAGGGCAGCTTACGGTATGGAATTTAGACCCTGATTCGAATTCTAGCCCTGACTCTGTGACTTTGAGCTTCATGGCCTTGGGCAGGTTGTTGGACTCATACCCAGCCTGTCTCCTTATCTATAAGGTGGGATAATTTCCCAACCTCCCTACCTCGGACTCCATTTTGAGCTAGACCGAGAGCCCGTGATGTACCGGGCACATTTACTAAATTACTCGAAGGAGTCTGGACATAGGACTGTGGAAGGCAGCTCAAGCCAGGCGGGATGGCGAATGAATGAGCTCCAAGCCAAATGGCGTTCACCTTCACTCCAGATGGCAATAATTAAAGGACTTCGCTTAGATTGTTCTCAATTGGAGAAAGCGTTTCTTTTCCCTGCCTTGTATTTGCAGGTCTTACATTCACCTTTACATTTATTTTGGGCGTTTCTTAATATCATTTCTTTTCTTCTCCTTTTAAATATACAGGTATCCCCAGCTTTGCGAAAGTTTACGTTATGCCGCCTGACTTTTACGAAAGACCTACCTGTGTTTACCAACTGAAAGAAATCTTAAAAGGCTTTCGCTTTTACGAAAACGGCAACAGCAACAACAAAAAGGCAGAAAGTGACAGCTTTCAAGGTATGCTCTGCCTTGAGCCATTTCAGAGACAGCACTCGTCCCCAGCGGGGAAGGTAGTGCCACCCAGCTCCTTTACTGGGAACTGCATTCAGCATCACGCCTTCCAACTGCCGGGGCGCTGACCTGTATCTGGGAACATCTGTGGTTCATCTCCATTTATTTTGTGCATCCGTTAGCAAAATGTGTCCTAAGGTATCAGAAAAGCCGAAGAGAGGTTTTCTTCAGGGTCTGGAAACGCTATTAAAAAAAAATTCTATATTAATTGCTTCTTCGCTTTATGCCATTTGGGCTGAGGAAAGGTTTGGTAGGAAAGGTCTCCTTGCAGGTAGCGGGGGAAACCTGTATTGGGTTAAGATATTCACTTCATCCATTAATGAATTCATTCATTAATCCTTCCAGTGGGCATTTACTGATTTCCTGTTTCATGAATGGCTCTCTGTGGGTAAAAGGAGGGAAAAAAAAAAAAAAGAAAATTGAGTATCTAATTCCATATTTAGTTGAAAAGATGAGATCAACAATGCAAATCAATTTTACTCATTTCTGTATCATCATCACATCTTGATGACCTGACTCATGGTACATGTTTATCCATCATCATTGTTATTTACATTAATTGAGTGCTTACTGTGTGCCTGACACTGGGCTAAGCTTTATACGGATGATCTCATCTATCCTAGCAGCAAAGTTATGAGGTAGGAATCACGGTTATTGTTCTCTGTATTAATCATGATGAAATGACACTTGGAGGGCTTAAGTACCCTGCTCAAGGTCACGTGGCTAAGAGCTAATGGCCCCAGGGTTGGGGCCAAGGTTATCTGGAGTCTGTGCTTTTAGCTACTGAGAGGTACTGAGAATGCTGTTCCTGGCGGAAGGCTCAGCATATGCAAAGGCTGGAAGTCAAGACAATGCATGGAATTTCCAGGGCAAGATGTCTGGAAGTGTGAATGGAGCAGGGGCCCCGTGGGGCAGGCTTGCCTACATGCCAGGCTTATGAATTTGGGGACCTTGAGGTGCTTTAAGGATGGAGTGATGTGTCCCAGGTGGTTTCAGAAAGGGCTTTCTGATGATTCCGTAGAGGACAGATTGAGAGTGGGAGAAACGAATTCCATGAAAACAGCTGCGGGACTACTGTGGTGCCCAGCTGAGATGCTGAGGTCCGGAAGGAAAGTGCTGGCAGATCCCTGAGACGAGGGAAGGATGAGGGATTTAGGAAAGAGAGTCCGCACAAATTGGTATCTGGAAAAAAGCAGGGTCGTGGGTCACTTGGCATTTTAGAGGTGGAAACAAATTCACCCAGTGTCCCAGCCTCTCTGTGCTCTGACTGTGGGTTCCCTAAGCTGAGCATCTAGCCTCTGGCTCCAGTAATTGGCTCCCTGGGCAGTCTGTTCCTTTCTCTCTACCAAATTAAGCTCCTTCTCTCCGGGTCTTGATTGTTAAAACACCCTGTTTGCCCATGCCATTTACATATTCCGATTACCCACTGCCATTTCTCTGCTAATGAGCCCATGTACCTGCTTTCAAGAGTGTCTGGCCGGGAGCCTGCTTGCACAGGAGGGCTGGATACTGTGGGCAAAGACTCTATTCAGAGTGTCTTCAGACAAGGAGTGTCAGGGCCATTTTCTCACCTCCTTCCAGTCCTGATGGACCAGACCTTTGTGCCTCATTACCCGCCCCCACAGACATCACGATGCTCCGTTTACCTTAGCGACAAGAAGAAAAGCTCCATGCCAACTGGAGACGCGCTCCGTGTTCTTACCGCAATCATCAAAGGCCCATTGTACCCTTAGCCAATCGCATGCACAGAGCCTATTAAGTCCAAGGTCTTCCTAATTTCCATCACTGAATTCTTTGCAGAGGGGAAGCTGATGCCTGGGTGCTAAGTAACTGGGCAGAGGATTATGGGTAGCTGCACAATGATGCTGAATAGGGAAAGCCTATTTTGAGATAGCCTGCTCTGGGCAAGAATCATGGCTCTAAAAAATGCTTGGTGTTTGACCCTGGACAGTTTAAATAACCAAGTCTCAGCCTCACCGGTAAAATAGGAATAATAATTACCTCGAAGGGATGTTTCCAGAGTAAGGGAGTTCACATTTATAAACCTTTGGCACTTAGAGGCACTTAATACATACTAACTGACATACTGTGAATACGAACATGTTCATTATAATAATAATAATTAATATGATATCCAAATTAGGAGAGAAGTTTGGGGTGTCAAGTCCGGTGCTGTTCCGTCTTTGGTGACGCATTTTATATCACAGCCCAGCCCACGTAATACGATCGACGTAGAAATAACCGAAACAGTGCTATCCTGATGCGATGATACCCTGTGATATTTGCTATTCCGCATTTTATGAAACACTGATGTCACAGCCTGTACGACCTTGCCAGCACTGCCGTCACAAAACGCCACAGGCTGGGGGACTTAAGCAGCAGAAAATTACATTCTCACCACCCTGGACGTTGGAAGTCCAACACCAAGTGCCAGGCAGGGCTGGTTTCTTCCGTGGCCGCTCTCCTTGGCTTGCGTCTCGCCCGGCTTCACGTGGTTCTTTCCTGTGTGTGTACACCCTGGCGTCTATGCGTCCAACTCTCCTCTTCAGGGACACCAGTCAGATTGGATGAGGGCCACCCTAGCCGCCTCCGTTAACCTATGCACCTGTTTAAAAGCCCTGTCTCCAAAGACAGTCACGTCTTGAAGCACCGGAGGTTAGAGAGTCAACCAACGAACTTGGTGGGCAGGGCGGGGGGGGGGGGGTGCAGACAACACAATTCGGCGGTAACATGAACCCACTCCAAGGACTTCACATTCCACTAAGGGATCGTGACCCCGGCCTATAAAATGTTAATCAGTTCCAATCTGTAGCCGCATCCTTTGGTCTCTGCTTGAAGATCTCCAGCCAGTTGCCTTCCCAGGAATCCCACGGCTGTGTAACCGGCACCCCAACCACCTGCCGAGCGCCTGCTCGGTGGCGGGCCCCGTGCCAAGCACCTTTCCTTTTCCACCTCGTTCAGTTCCCACCACCGTCCAATGATGTAGGTTCCGCACAAATGCACCTTTAAGAATGTCTGTGCGTTGGGGCGCCTGGGCAGCTCAGCGGGTTAAGCGTCCGACTCCGGCTCGGGTCACGATCTCGCGGTCCGTGAGTTCGGGCCCCGCGTCGGGCTCTGTGCTGACAGCTCGGGGCCTGGAGCCCGCTTCGGATCCTGTGTCTCCCTCTCTCTCTGCCCCTTTCCCCACTCACACTCTGTCTCTCTCTCTCTCTCTCTCAAAAATAAATAAACATTTAAAAAAATTTTAATGAAAAAAAGAGAATGTATGCGGGTTGTCCGAATATTAACTGTAGGGATATATGTGGAATCTATGTAAATCAAAGAGCAGTGGCTGAGCAAAAACTCAGACCTAGATTTTTCTTTAATGCCCAGAAGGTGGTGTCCCTATTATTGGAAAGGTCTTCACGACGAGACAAAATTTTCCTCAGGGAATGTGAAACTCACAAAAGACTATCATTCCGGTGTTTCAGAGGAAGGCAATGATAACACAGGGTTAAACGTCAGAGGATCTAGGTTTCGGTCCCGACACTGGCACACTGGCTAAGCGGCCTCGGGGAAGGCAAGTCGGATCTCTCAGACTCAGTTTCCCCTTCCGGAAAATGGAGATGTCATTCTCTATCCGCCCCAGGCACGGTTCTGCAAACTTAAGAGCTCTATTTTCCTCACCCGGTGGTGGTGAGGTTTGAAACTCACTCTAACCCAGAGGGCTTAATGTTGCATTACAGGTAGATTTGGGGGCTACGTTATTCTTGCCGTCTGACCTGTCATTAATCTCTTTGAACCTGATTTTCCATTTCTATTATCTCTGTATGACATACATATTAAGTATTATGGCCATAATAACTTCCTCAGGAGGTCACAGAAAGATGAGCTCATGTAATATTTGCACAACATCATGTTAGGTAGAATTTCATCGTTTTGACTTTTCCTTTGATGCTACAAATAGATGAAGGCAAAGACGCAAAGAACATCTCAGCCTTCTTCCTCAAAGGCAGAGCAGCCTAGTCTATTGACTTAAGGCTCCCTTTGAAGTGGGTGCTCGTTTGTAAATTTTCTGAAACCGCCTCACGCGGACTTCACAGGTGGAAGTTCCAGCCAGGGTTTGACTCGGCAGGTGGCATAAAGCCGTGGGGCTTCTGTGAAGTGTACTGCACAGCACCTGACACCAGGGGGAGCAATTCCTAAATGGTAGCAGCCAGCAGGCCCGGGACCAGGTGAGGAGGAAGAGGAAGAAAAATGGAATTAAGAGGAAGAGACTTTGGGCCCCCACTTCTGGGGAAACCGTGCTCCCCCAGCCTGTTCCCCATCTCCTCGGCTTCATCGAGGCCGCACTTGGACGCAGCCCTGCTCTAGGAAGAAGTTTCAGGTTCTGTGATTCTGTGATTCCCACCCTGGTCTCAGGCTTCCCCGTGGATGACACCCCAACTTCATCTTTGGTTGTTGGCCATGAGGTGTTTTTTCTGCTAGTTATTTCTGACAAACTTAAAAATAGAGCAACACAGTAAAGTAATTTATGAAAGGTCGCCTGAGTGACTCAGTCAGTCCAACGTCCGACCCTTGATTTGGGCTCAGGTCATGATCTCATGATTTGTGGGTTCGAGCCCTGCGTCGGGCTCTGCGCTGACAGTTCGAGCCCACTTGAGATTCTCTCTCTCTCTCTCTCTCTCTCTCTCTCTTTCACTGCCCCACCCCTGCTCATGCTCTCTCTGCCTCAAAATAAATAAATGAACTTAAAAAAATGAATTCATTAAATATTATATACCATGTATTCGTTGCAAGTGCCTTATTACAGCTGTTGCCTTCTTCTAACTTCAAATATTTCTCAAAGTTCTTCCAGGAAAACCCCCTCTCGTGGCCATGAGTATCGTGGCATTCTGTATCCGCCCCAGGCACGGTTCTGCAGACTTAAGAGCTAGACGTCCCCTTACTTAAGAAACATGTTCCTCAACGGACTTTCAGCGGCCAGCACCCATTTGCCAGTGCAGGTGAGCGTGTAAAATATCTCCACGAGAGCCCGGCCGGTATTAGAAGATTATGTCACGAAAGCAAGCATCAGAGCGAGCTCATTTCCAAACTTAACCTTCGGCTGGCCAACCCTACTTTCTTTCACTTCTGGAAAGGGGGGTGGGGCCGGTGGTCACAACTGATCTCTACACTTAAAACCCGCTTGCTCCTGTATGTTTACATAGTGCCTCTGTGTCCACATGGTTTTTGCAAGTCTTCGCACAACTCGACATGCTTACCACTGCTCAGCACATATCCATCCCCCACAGCCATGGGAGCACCATACTTCCCACTAATGTTGGGCTGGTTCCTGTCACCTGCTTTGGCTAGTGGAATATGGGTGGAAGTAAAAATGTACCATTTCCCAGGTGAGGCCTTAAGACGCATCACGTGGTTGTGCTTCTTTGGGAGCCCTGGCCCCCACTCTGACAAGAACGTGCTCCAGACAGCCGCTGCCCCCTCCGGCCTGGGCCCCCAGAATGAGACGGAGGGGAGCAGAGCCCTCCCACTGCCTCTGCCTCCTGACCTGTGATGGATGAATAAATGCTTATGATTGAAAGCTATTGAAATTTCTGTGGTTTTCTATATCGGGAAAGTTAGAAATCGGCAAAAGAGATTCTTTAGAGCCCTTTTGGTAGAGCACTGAAAGCCCTCTGGGGATCTTCTGACCTATAGATATCTGCACCTTTGGCTGACTATCTATGGAGGATGCTATTTTACCACTCCTTAGGGACAAAAGTTAACTCAGAGAAAACTGATAGCAACGCAAATGGGTTTTGTGCTGGAGAGATGCAATGGTTTTGTGCGCTATAGAAAAGATAACCCCAAACCTTATGTTTTATGGTCTTTTGAATGGTAACCTGCTGTGCATCTTTTAGGGAATTCATTGCAGCGTTCCTGACTGTCTGTATATCCCTCTGTTCTTGAAAATCTCCTTTGAGGGGCGCCTGGGTGGCTTGGTCGGTTAAGCGTCCGACTTCGGCTCAGGTCACGATCTCGCGGTCCGTGAGTTCGAGCCCCGCGTCGGGCTCTGTGCCGACAGCTCAGAGCCTGGAGCCTGTTTCAGATTCTGTGTCTCCCTCTCTCTCTGACCCTCCCCCGTTCATGCTCTGTCTCTCTCTGTCTCAAAAATAAGTAAACGTTAAAAAAAAAAAAAAAAGAAAATCTCCTTTGAGCTGGTCTCAACATCAATCACTCTCATTACTTAATGAGTTGTGTAAAAAAAAAAATCTTTGACATATATTCATCTTACGTGCATGAGAGTTAGGTCTGTAACATTACAATGAACCTCAGCAGTTGTTACAAAGCATTAGCTGACTGACACTCCAGGGTTCTCATACAGTTTCGGTCATCGATTCATTGAGCAACTTGGAGAAGCTAAGCAGCCTATCCAAGCCTCAGTATCTCCATCTGTAAAGTGAGGGTTTGGGACAGATAGTTGTTTTATTCAGGCCAAAAGCTGGTCCTCCCAAGGTCTTGGGGGTGGGCAAGGGAAGGAGAATGTCATAAATCCATTTTATGGTCAGAGACGCTGAGAGTCCAAGACGTTTAACTATTACCTCAAGGTCACAGGACACCTCTGGCCTCCCATGGAATCCACCATCTGTTAGACCACACCAAAGGAACCACCAGCTGCACAGATGAAAAGCTTTCATGAGCTGATGTTGAAACTCTCGCTTAGAGAAAAGAGCAGTGTGCAGAGTCTCGCAGAGCGAACCTGAATCCTGGCTTCAAGATTCACACACCCTATTTGGTAGCTGCTTGACTTCGGGCCAAGTGCTAACCATCGCTGAGCCTCAGCTTTCCAATATGTGACGTGGGGATACAAATGTGTCCTTTATACTGTGGCTATAAAATGACAAAAGAGACGTACGGGGCCCAGTGTAGTGCCTGGCACATAGGAGCAGCTCTACAAAATGCCAGCTTGCCTTCCGCGCCTTCCAGCAGGGCCAGAAGAATACTGCCTTGGGGCCAAAGCAGCCCAAGGTTCAGCTCCTGGCTCTGCTACTTTCTTGCTGTGACCTTAGGCGGGTTCAATCGTCCTGTGCCTTCATCCTTCTGTGTATGAAATAGAGACGCTGGTGACAGTGCTTGGTGCTACCCTGAAGACCACAGATGTTCTGAGCACAGAGGGCTGCAACCCAGGTGCTAGAAGCATTGTTCTTTGTCACGAGCCGACGACAAAAACACACAGACAGAGTGAAGGTCAAGGACAGCACCAACAAAGATCTTTGTATGGGATTTTGAACAGAACCTGCCTTGAAAGCAAAATCAACATCACCGGGGATTCAGGCCCGGGACTATAGATTTGGAGGGGGGGCGGGGGGTCCTATAATCAGCTGAAAGGAACAGAACTACGCAAAAGAGCTCCTGCTTAATCAAGAAATTGTGTAAACCCTAATTCCAAAAAATGTTAATGGGAAGGATTACGTATTTATATGCCGTTCTGAAAGATTTATGCCGGTCTTAATGGCTGGAGATGTCCTTCAAATTTTCCATCTGCCTTGGACTAGGCCTAATGTGATAACAAACAGGAAATCGACTGGGCTAAAGGACATGCAGTTTTGTTTTGAACCATAAAATACACGAGGCTGCTGACATTGCATATTAATTAGCTGATCCTTTCCTTTCCAAATTAAGAGCTCAGTTTTATATTACTTGCACGGACGTAAAACTTGGCCCTGTGGCTTTGGATGCAAGGAGGTCTCATTCACTAAATATTTTTGGAGCACGTAAGAGTTTCCAGGATCTTCTAGGTTTGGCAAGGAAGGAGGTAAGACCTAACCTAAACCGTGGAACATCTCTCACCATCTAGGAAGATGATGGAAAAGGATAAGACAAGAGAAAAAAAATGACTGCAGCCAATCGTGCCAGAAACATCTAGGCTTTTCCAGAGCTTCGCTGTGGTTTTTATCTCGCCGTCCCTGGGAATCGTGCGAGACTCACATTTTCCTCTTTGCTTTGGCCGGAAGAAGGCTGAGGACCGATTCTTCCTGGTCCTCTATTTCTGTGCCTACGTTTAAAAACTCATTCATTCGTTTCATAAATGTTTACTGAACAACTCCTCTAGGCCGTGTCCTCTGTTAGGTGCCAGGAAAAGCTGTAAACAGAAGAGGCAACGATTGTGCACTCAGAAAGCTTCCATTCAGGCATGGAGACTAACGATAGACATGACACACGGGTGACTGTGAGCACGAGATCTTACTTCACGTTCCAGTTAGCTACTGCCGTGGAGCCAACCTCCCCACTCCCGCTGGTGCCAAGCCACAGCCCGTTCATCACTCTCGTGGATTCTGTGGGTCGGGAACTCCGACAGGGCGGGACGGGGATGGCCTGTTTCTGCTCCCCAAACGCGGGCCAGAGCACCTGCACACGGCCCCTCTGCTGTGGCCACCGCAGGAAAGTTGGACTTCTCAGAGGGCAGCAAGGCTTCCAGCGGACGAGGCAGAAGCCACGTGGCCTTTTGTGACCCAGCCTCAGAAGCCACGCGGCATCACTTAACAATGTGCTCCACCAGTTGAAGGAGTCAAAAGCCCCTCAGATTTGGTCATTGAGTCCATGGAAGGACTGTGAAAGAACTGTTGGCTATTTTTCAAACCACCCAACACTTCGGGGGCCAATATACCGTCATGGTGAAGGACTTCAGGTGGAGTTCCAAGCAGTTGAACTCAGACTCAGGTCTGTATGTTCACTTACTTAGCACACATTACTGGATGCTGACGGTGTGCTAGCTCCTGTGTTAGGTGCTGGGGTGGGGGGGGGGCCCGTATTGAAGAAGGAAGACACCGTCCCCCCTTTATTTGTTCCTAATCTCTGTGATGAACATTATGGAATTTTATGGCACGAACTGATTAACGCTTTCCTATTGTTCTGGCTGCCATATAGAGAATGGAATATCCAAGCCCAGGGTTCAATGGAAGGAAGGAGTGAGGGGCCATCTCAGGTGCGGGAGAGCTGCTGGTGGCTTGGACCGTGGTGGTGATACTGGAGATGGCAGTATAGACAGATTTAGGGGTGCAACATGGCAGGCGGAGATGTGAGACATTCAGGGGGCTGGATGAATAGGAAGGATACTGAAGACAGCTAGTAGGTTTTTGATGCGAGTAATTGAGCATAATGTGGTGTCATTTACTGATGAGTAAGATTAAGAAGAAGAGGGGTGTGTGTGTGTGTGTGTGTGTGTGTGTGTGGTGTTGAGGTGGCAGGAAGTCAAGATTATATCTTGGCCTGTTAACTGGGAAGGTATAACAGGCATTCTCTAGAGTATTCTCTATCTAGAATCTATCCTAACTATTCCAAAACAATAGCCAGAGATGCCCACCAAGCTTCAAGCAAGTTCTTTACTGCATTATTTTTAAGTCAAAAACGAGGGGGCGCCTGGGTGGCTCAGTCAGTTGGTTACGCGTCTGACTCTTGTTTGAGGCTCAGGTCATGGTCTCACAGTTTCGTGAGTTCAAGCCCCGTGTCAGGCTCTGCACTGACATCAGGGCGCCTGCTTGGGATTCTCCCTCTCTCTCTGCCCTTCCCCTGCTCACACCCTCTCTGTCTCTCTCAAAAGAAATAGATAAACTTAAAAAAAAAGTTCGGGGAGCCTGGGTGGCTCAGTCGGTTGAGCGTCCGACTTCTGCTAAGGTCATGATCTCCCTGTTTGTGAGTTCGAGCCCCGCGTCGGGCTCTGTGCTGACAGCTCAGAGCCCGGAGCCTGTTTCGGATTCTGTGTCTCCCTCTGTCTCTCTGCCCCTCCCCTGCTCATGCTCTGTCTGTCTCTGTATCTCAATAATAAATAAATGTTAAAAAAAAATAAAAATAAAAAGCTGGAAGTTACCATGATGTCCAGCACTATGCGGTTGGAGGACTAGGCGTCCTTCAGAGTGCTGCTTAGAAAGCCTGTAATGAGACCAGAAAATTCTCATTAAATAAGCAAACGAAAGGATGGGTGGATGTTAACTTCAGTGAGTTTATTACTGGTGTGATAAGCATTAGCAGGGAAATAGCCACGAAATACTTTTGGCAAACCCTACAGATTGTGGAAATTGAGAATTGCAAGAAGCCTAGTGGGGCATCATTCCAGAAGCCATGCTCCAGAAAGATCATGAAGACTGGGAGTCTAGAAAGGTCTCTGTTGAGGCTGTGAAACTTGACCCTATTAGTGGGGCGCCTTCGGTTCCTGCCTGCCCGACCCTGAGTATGTCAGGTGGTATCTCAACCTTCCCGTCTTTGCTTCTGTTCTTGTTTTGCCCTTGAGCAGCCCTCCTCACCTGGCTCTCCAGGCAAACATCTACTCATCTTTCCAGACTCAGCTGAACATCATCCTCTGTGGAGTCTCTTCTGACCTCTCTCACCCCGGTTGGTTTTGGCTGCCTTTCTCCTCTGTGACTGTTTAAGCTGTGCCCTACAAGGCTTCCACCCTTGTGGCATACAGAGATTCACTGTATTTATTTCTTGACTTGTCTAGGCTCCAGAATAGACCAAAAGCTCCTTCAAGACCGAGGGTCTGTCGATTATGTCTTAGTATCCCCAGTACCTCTCAACATGTTCATTAACTCACGATTCAAATTCATCAAGTGCCTTCTAAGTTCCCTGCACTTTTTTAGGCACTTGGCGGGTAGGGTAGAGTGGCAGAGACTCTACTCCTTCGCCACTATCCCTTTCGTCTGCGGTGGTAGGTTTTTAATCTCCGTACGTGGACACCCAACTAAGGAGACCACTCGTCAGCCTCCCTTGCAGTGATGTGGTCATGGGAACAAGTTCTAACTAATGGGATGTGAACAGAAGTGATGTGCACCCCTTCTGCGTCATGATCTGAAAGGGAAAGGCAGCTCTCCTTCCCCTTCCCCTTTTTTTGCTGGTTTGAATGTCGACATGATGGCAGGAGCTGGGGCAGCCATTTAGGGTCATGAGATGGAAGCTACGTTTTGAGGCGGCAGGACATGAATTAGCAGAAGGCTAGCTTCCCTTTGCCATTCAGGCTCCCTCACCATCCTTGAGCTGCCTCCAACCTTATAGGAGAAAGAGAAATTAGCTTCCGGCTTGTTTATAACAGCGTATTTGGGGGGCTGTCAGTCCGTTTTGGCTGCTATAACAAAATAACATGGACTGGGTCGCTTATAAACAGCAGAAATGTATTTCTCACAGTCATGGAGGCTGGGAAGTCCAAGATCAAGGCATGGGCAGATTCGGTGTCTGATGAGGCCACTTCCTGGTTCATAGACAGCTGTCTTCTTACTGTGTGCTCATATGGAGGTCTCTGGGGTCTCCTTTATGAGGACACTAATCCCATCACCGAGGCTCTACCCTCTGACCTAATCACATCCCAAAGGCCCCACCTCCCAATACCATCACCTCAGGGATTAGGTTTCACCGTGTGAATTTGGGGAGGACACAAATATTCTACAATAGCCTACAGCAGGGCTCCTTTGTTACAGCACCCAACCCTATACCTCACTCATATAAATGGTCGTCTAAAGTAGATACGATCTCTGTACCAAGTGAACTTGCTTACTATAGACTCAGAGCACACGGCTTGACAAGTGAGCAAGTGAATGAAGGAATAGTTCAGGGTCTAAGCAGAGCCAGCTGGAAAAAATAAAACCTAATTTGTCTCCATAGGCAGATAGCGTGATATGCTACGAGGCTCAACATTCTTCGGAGATTATGCTTCAGACAGTGGGCTAAGCATTCCTGCTTCACTACTCCATCGGCCTTTCCTTCCCTACACAAAGCCACGCACTGTGCTTATTCGGTCCCCTCCCGGCTTTTCCCAAAGCCAGAGCTGTAATGCAGGTGCTCATTACCTCTTACCTAAACCATGCCACCAGCTGCTGAGCCGGCCTCTCCAACTCCCTTCCTTCCCCAGAGCTGTTGCCATGGCAATTTTCCCCTGGCACAGCGATGATCAAAACCTTCCAGGGCTCCCCGTGGCCTTCAGGTAAAAGGCCAGGCTCCTTCAATTAGCTCCTGGCGTTGGTCTCCCGCTCACCTTCGCCATTTCGCTGTCCCGCGACACGCTTTGCCTCCTCCTTCCCGGATGCCTTTCTTCCAGGCTGACCTCTTCCCCAGAATGCCTTCCTTCTTCATCCAGCCTCACCCCTCTCTCTGCCTGTTACAATCCTACCCTTCTTTCAATATGCAGCAAAGGCCTTTTCTCTATGAGACTTTTCTATGTTTTCAGGTCAAAAGTATTCTGCCCCCTTTCTGGACATTCCCAGCCTCCTGTATTCCTAATACGGCATTTGTCACGCTGGGATTAGGACTGGATGGGGGGAGGGGGAGATGAAACAAGCAATAATTTAACAACAATACTAATGTCTAACCACTCCTGAGGGCTTGCTGCGGGCCGGGCTTCTCCCCAGTGTTCTAGCTACATCAAAGCATCCACAGCCTGCTGCAGCCCTGTGGGGTAGGTACTATTGTCTCCACGTTAAGATGGGGAGGTCAAGGGCACAGCGAAGTGAAAGTCACCTGCCCAGGGGCACACTGCTGGGACTTTGAATCTTGACCTGACCACTTGCCAGACACGTGACTTGAGGCAGGTCATTTCACCCCTCTGAGCCTCAGTGTCCTCATGTCTCAGCACAGCACCCGTAGGACATGTCGCCCAGGAAGCCCGCAGGCCAGGTCCAGGTGGGTGGTAGGCACTCAATTCATGCTCTCCTCTTGTCTGCAGGGTTATGGCTCCTAAGTCATATATCCAGGGCTTCTCACATATTTCCCGGAACATGGTCGGTGCCCGTGAGCTTCTGTTTTGTCTCAGTGGTCGGCGTCCCGGTCACGCTCTGTCCACTACCTCACGGTATGAGGTCCAGTAATGGGGTCATTGAGGCAGGGAGTGCCAGCTGGCCACTGATAATCCCTTCTTTAACCTTAGTAACAACAGTACATCTTAACCTAACACAGGCATTTGCAGGCTCTCTTGTTGCCAGACAAGACCTCACCAAGGCTGTAAGAGCAGAAGTGACGCCACGTGCTTCTCCTCCCCCTCCCCACTTCCTGCCCCTGGGGATGAGGATTTGATGCCCAGTCCTCAGGCGCCATGCAGATGAGAGGCTGAGTGATAAGATCCAAGGGCCTGGTCCCTGACAGCTTGCATTAAGACTGCCAGGGAGACACTGGGTGCTACATGTAGGCGATGAATCACTGGAATCGACTCTTGAAATCGTTATTGCACTAAAGGCTAACTGACTTGGATGTAAATTAATAATAATAATAACAAAAAGAGCGACGCAAGAGAAAAATGAACCTGTGACTTGTTTAAGCCCCTGTTCTCGAACCTCTGACGGCCACCCAAACGGTACCCCAGCTGGCATGGTCTCACGAGCCCAGGAGGGCATGGCCGCACTGCTTGGTGGCTGAGTGGCCAGGGGAAGGTCCCCCAGCCCCAGCTTTTACGACAGCAAAAGCACCTGTGCTACAGGGCTGTCGGGAGGATGCATGAGATCGCGTAGACCAGCGGCTTCGCACAATGCCGGGCACGCACTGAGAGCTCGATAAATGGTAGTGACTGTTATTCCAGGTCAGCTAAAATTGCAGCTTTCCAGCTCCCCAGCCTGGATGTAGCTGGGCCACTGTGCTGCTCCTGAAATAGCCAGCATAATGATCTCATCCTCCCTCCCGTCTTGATCGAATCGACTGCCCCAATGTGTTTCTCTCCAGTCCCTCCTACTGATGTTGTCATCGCCCTCCCCTCCCCTCGCCTGGTGCACAGCATGGTGGGACTCATCCCAGTCCCAGCAGGAGAGTGGAGGAAAGTCACAACCCCGTTACCAAAACGTGATCTGGACGGCTGGTGGGTCTGCAGGGCACATACTCGGCTCAGCAGGGGCCGAGGCAGGAGCCGGGTCCTTACAGAGCCGCCCCGTGGGCTGGCCCTCTCCTGGCACAAGGCACCTAATCCTCATTCCGCTCTCTGGGGTCCAGAGCTCTGGATACAGTTGCACAGACGCTAAGACCAAGGATGAGGGATGTGAAATGATTGGTTCAAGGTCACACATCTGGACAGTGAAAGACTAAGGTGGCAAGGAATGCGTGCCCAAAGAGATCTCTAACTTTTTTTTTTTTTTTAACGTGTATTTATTCTTGAGAGAGAGACGGAGCATGAGCGGGGCAGGGGCAGAGAGAGGGAGACCCAGAATCCAAAGCGGGCTCCAGGCTCTGAGCTGGCAGCACAGAGCCCGATGTGGGGCTCGAACTCAAGAACCATGAGATCATGGCCTGAACTGAAGTCAGACACTCAACCGACTGAGCCACCCAGGCGCCCCGGGGCCTCTAAGTTTAATTAGAATAGCTTGCCACTCAAGGAGGAGAGAGCGCCAGGGCGCGAAATTGATCTATCTGGGTATTGGGAGGGGAGTTCTCTTCTGAGTAGTATTTCTGCCCTCCGCTTCCTGCTTTTAGTAATGAAGCCCCAAGAGCCTTCACTGCTGCCAGGACTCCCAGTTTTACCTCCTGGGCCGCCCAGTTGCCATCCTACAAAAGTTGCTGCCTTTCCAAACAACATGCTCCCTGCTCCCCAGGTTGTATTTTGCTCTCAGGTTAAATTTAGGGGTGAGTAAAAGAGAATCCAGATCGTAGGAAAGGATGTTTCCTTCAATAAATAAAAATGGAGCGCCATACAAATGGTACATCTGTGCGTAGGGCCTGTTGGGGACGTGCTGGGTCCTGTGGTTTGGAAGCCCTCGTCCTAGGACCCAGGGAGGGTCACAGGCCCACAGCAGGTGAAATAGGAGGACATTGGGGCTCAGGGAGGTCACACAGGCAAGGCGCTGTGCTCCCGGCCCTGGTGGCTACCCAAGCAGCTTAACTATGATCTGTTTCATATATGGGGATTTTACCTAAACCTTCATCTCGGAGAGAAGAAGCGTCTGCGTGTAAAAATAACAAACAAGGGGCACCTGGGTGGCTCACACAGTTAAGCGTCCGACTCTTGATTTCAGCTCAGGTCATGATCTCACGGTTCATGAATTCAAGCCCCGAGTTGGAATTCTCTCTGTCTCTCTCTGTCTCTGTCTCTGTCTCTCTCTCTCTGTGCCCCCCACTGCTTGAGTGCATGCTCTCTCTCTCTTTCAAAATAAATAAATAAATACAACTTAAAAATAACAAAAAAGCTCCCCAAGCCTTGGTATATTAGACAAATCATTCACAGGGGATAGAACAATCGTTGCTTCTAAGCCTTGATCCTCTGTCATGAGTTCTTAGGCAAATTCCCTTACCTCTCTTTCTTTGCCTACCCTTAGAACTCAGTGTCCTCGTTTGCAAGATGGGAAATCCGAGTTTCAGTTTGGGGGGTTGATTTGAAAACTGAGATGACACGTGGCTGTCATCATTAGCTCCCGTCCAGAAGTCTGGGATCTGTGTGGGTTCTCACCCTCTCTCCTGTCAGGACACTCTCTCAAGGAACCAAAAGCAACAGCCCACAGATACACCGTACAGATCCACTTAAGCCGGCATTTCTCAGGAAGCTTGCTCTGTAATAAAGTACTTGTTAATAATGTAGATTTTTGAGCTCGACCCACAACCACCACTCAAGACTTTTGCGGATGGGCCGTGAACTCTGAATCCACACTTTGAGTGAGCAGCCCTGGGGTAGTTGTTAACGCACACAGAAATAAAAATAATCCTGACTGGGGTGCCTGGGTGGCTCAGTCTGTTGAGCATCTGACTTTGGTCGGGGTCATGATCTCATTCTTTGTGAGTTGGAGCCCCTCATGGGGCTCACAGCTGTCAGCGCGGAGCTCGCTTCAGATCCTCTGTCCCCTCTCTCTCTGCACCTCCCCCGCTCACACTCGCCGCCTCTCTCAAAAAGAAAATAAAACATTAAAAAAATGTTAAAAAAATAATCCTGACTTGGGTGATAAAACCCGATGGTACCTGCATAACCCAATGAATGGCTCAGGTGAAAAAGAAGGAGACCAAATGCTTGGGGTTGTCGTGCACACCTGGGGAGGCTTACAGTGGTTGGGCAACCGTGGAGAACCCTTGGGCAGCATTTACTAAAGAGAAATGGAAGGATTTTCTATGAAGCCACACTTCCTCTCCTGCATAGATACACTCGAGAGAAGCTAATGCGTGTGTCCACAAAAAGACACGTCAAGGAACACTCACAGTAGCTTCACTCTCAACTCCAACCTGCGAAGAATTCAAATACTCATCAACGAGCAAATGGATCAATGAATTGAGGCTCGTTCTGATTCTCACAGATCGCACGTTGATGAAAAGAAGTCAAACACAAAAGAGCACATACCTGACAATCCCATTGGTACAAAGAACAAAAATGGGAAAAACCAATGTATGGTTTTAGAACCGAGAACAGTGGCTTCCTCCGATGGATGGGTGTAATGAGCACCCAAGGGACCCTTCCAGTTGGTGAAAATGTTCACTGGCTGGAGTTTTCAATGGTCACATGGGGGTATACATCTAGAAAAACGTCAAGATGTATGTTAAAGATGTGTTCCCTTTTCTGTATGAAAGTGAGTTGTTTTGGTTTTGTTTTTTAAAGCCAAACGTTTAAAGGAAATTAAAAGATGGTACTTAATCCTTTCAGCCATGGTGTGTGGAGCTGGTCTACACTGCTCTGGTCTCCCCACTGGAGCTGGGTCCGGTGGGAGGTGGGGGAGCCAGATGGTCCCTGTGGCTGATGGCTTCATCTTCGGGTAGCTGCTGGAAAGCGTCTCCCTGACCCAACCCCCCTTCCGGAGCCGTGGCTGGTGACACACTTTGTCACTCTTAACAGCTTCATTAAAGTGGCTGAGGGCAGAAATAACCCCAAGTCCAGACAGCTGGGAGCAAATAGATGCTACTCATTTTAAAGCTCAGCAAAATGTATTTTAGGGAAGCCCGAAAGAGCTTTACGGGGAGAGTCTGTCAAAAATTATCGCCAGCACCCGTCTCTGAAATGGCCCTATCAGCAACATCTTTTATACAAAATCAAAGCGAAACAGAATCGTTGCCTAGAAAGAAAATTTCAACGACATCCCAAGACTCCTCATTCGGAGGAATCAGTCCTCGACTCCTTCTAGAACATCTGCACCAAGGGATCGTCCAGGCTTTACGACCGACAGGGCAGCTCCTAGCCTCTCAATGTTTGCAACTAAAACCCACTGAGGACTTAACCTGGCTTCATTTCATTTAATCCCTACAACGTCCCAGCGAAGTAGGTACTATGTGACTACCTTTTCACAGATGTGGAGGCAGGATTAGCCAGATTAACTGACTTGCCCAAACCACACAGCTGGCGAGGGGCGGGGCCGGGGTTCGTGCCCAGCTCTGCCTATCCAAGGCTAGACCACATAACCCCTCTCCTGGGTTCCCCTTCCATCCAAACCAGTTCCACCCTGTGACAGGTCTGATATTTAGAAAGATTGTCCTTATAATGAAGACAATCTGCCTTTTTTAATAGTCTTGCTTCCATGGCCTCTGCTGAGTTATTCTGCCTCTACTCCTTGGGGCCACACAGAATCATCTCTTTTTCTCTTACATGTGAGAACCCTCCAGATATTTGAAGAGAGCCTTCATTTCCCCCTTAGTCTCCTCTGTGCCACAGAAGACATGAATGTTACCTGACAGCCACCAAGTGCAGGGACCGAGCCTGGGGGACTTCCAAGGCTAAAACCTGGATGGTCCCAGCACACCAGGCGATTGGTCACTCGACTTTTCAGGGCCTCCTAATGGTATTACCTGCTGCATAGATGGTTTTTTTCTTTACAAGGCTTGTTCTATACAACTACCATATCATTCAAAACTCGTGTGGCAACTGCCACACTCAGCTGGCTCAAACAAAAGAGGCTTCATAGGGTCACGGAGCTGCAGAGCTCAGGAGTTCCCGGAGCAGTGGAACCCAGGACTCGAACGCTGCGAGCAAGCCCTCGCTCCTTTCCACCTCTCAGCTCAACCTTCTTCCACATTAATTATGCCGTCAGTGGAGCTCTGTCCAGGCTTTTATTCTCTTCACCTGGTGACCCCAGCAGAAATCACGCCCAACACACACAGTTTCAACAAAACCACAAGAACGAATCCCATTGGACTAACTCGGGTCACCTTCTTTGGCCAGGAGAAAGGACTACAATGGTCGAACAGACCTTGATCTCTTGTCTACCCATGAGCCATGGGATGGGGAGAGGGGAAACTCACCTAAACCATTTGAGCTGATAATAAAGGACAAGTGTTCCCTACAGGGGGTACTCTCATGCTATTCTGAGAAAGCGGGCAGATGACCGCTGGTCAGGGGGGGACAGGGGCTGGCCATGATGGCACCTCTGTTCGATGGGTCCCCTCCATCTATTGGGACATTGGAACAGTTGGGTGTGGCCTTCGAGCCCTTCCAGGTGTGTCCGTCACCCCCTCTCCAGTCTCCCCTCCCCTCCTCTGTCCCTGCCAAGCTCTAGACTTGCTGCTCCCAGACATGGGATCCCATTTCTCGCCGTCTACCTTTGCTTACACGCCTCCAGTTCCTAGAGAAAGTCTCCACGTGTTTAAGGTTCACTCCCTTCAAGAGACGTGTCTCCACCAAACCTCAAGCTCAACTGGTAACACCGCCCTTCGTATCACCCGTTTCCCTTATACATTCTTTCACGGGGGCAGCGGTCACTGGAATAAACTCACTTATTACACATCTGTCTCCGCCGTCAGACTGTGAGACCCTGAATATCAGGGTCTGTGTCCTGTTTATCCTCTTTACTTCTCCCTTCACCTCGCCCTTCGCATGGAAGCCGCTCGTTGAAGAAGGCGGATCAGAGAGATGAACAGTTGGATCCAAACAGTCGGAAAGCGTGAACCTCTCATTTCATCCCTGGATTGCCTGCTCCCGGCATCTCTGTGTGACAGAGAAATAAACATTTTGTAAAACTACTGCTCTTTGAGTTTTTTCTGTTGTTCGTGTTATATACAGATGACTTACTTTTCGTTGATAATCCACGAACTGTTTGCATAAAGAGATACGTGTGTGCAGGTACGCGGGTGTGTAATTGGTGAAACAGCGGAAGTTAGATCCGCTTTCTGTTAAGCAGCTTTCAAACCGAAGTGTCTTCTTTCCCCTCCTGGAATGGCAACTCTCTCGGTTTTTCGGTTTAGACGGTTCTACACCACCAAGATGAAGCATGAATCGGTGTCCGTAATGTGTGTTCTGACTGAAGAGTGCTGGAGAACTTTGTTGGAGAGGAATGGCTGGCCAGTGAAGAAGGGAAGGTTAATGGTGGGTCCAAGTCGTTTGACAGGAGGGAAGTCTTCTGTCTCTTTGTACGAAGTCTTTCGTTCTGGGGTAAGACTTGCGCCTCCTGTTTTAGGCGGAGGTGAAAACTGACCCTGGTTGTCACCCTAAAGGTGGCGAAGGGGTCAGATCTTGAGAGGCGTCTGCTTCCGGTGAGGCCTCCACTTAAAGGTGAGGTCTTTATAGTATCTCCATGGAAGAGGAGGCTTTATTCTCTCTTTCAGGGGGAATTCTCTCTTTTTATCCTCTCAGCCCCAGGGTTTAGGAGAATGTGGAGTTAGAGGTTCTCCATTGCACCTGCCCAAATGTCCCGATGTCGGCTCTCACGGTCCCACTCTTTCCCTGTCATGGTCTGGACTCTAACATAGGACAGCGGTCTGGATTACATCTCCCTTCTTTGAAACCCTGCATTGGCAACTACTCAGATGCTGGAGTTTATCTTCAGCACGCCCTGCCCGCGACTGTTGGAGATGAGACGCTCCTTTATAAAATGGCCCTATGGTAGTCTGGCTTTGATAGTAGCTTTTTGTTGGCAATTAATCACTCTTATCTTCTCTTTCTCATTTTTGAAGACTTGAATGCCATGAAAAGAGCTCACCCCGTACCGAACTTCTCACAATCATCATTGCCCCCACACCGGTCAAGCGCGACTGTTGTCTGACTTCTTAAGCTTTTTTTTTTTTAATTTTTTTTTTAAATGTTTATTTATTTTTGAGACAGAGAGAGACAGAGCATGAACGGGGGAGGGGCAGAGAGAGAGGGAGACACAGAATCGGAAGCAGGCTCCGGGCTCTGAGCCATCAGCCCAGAGCCTGACGCGGGGCTCGAACTCACGGACTCACAGACCGTGAGATCGTGACCTGAGCTGAAGTCGGACGCTTAACCGACTGAGCCACCCAGGCGCCCCTGACTTCTTAAGCTTTGCACCGCACCTCGATTCAATTAATGCTACGTGAAACTTTAGTAGTGCTGATGCCATTTTGTGTGGGACGATATTACCATACCTCCCAAAAGCAGTGGGGTTCCTACTGCCTTCTGACCCGTGGGAAATTCGGCTCCAAAACCTCATCTAGAGGGTCTGTTGCCTTGGATCACTTCTGGAACCCACCGTCTTAGGCTGGATTTCCTCAAAAGTGAAGACTTAGACTGAGCTTAACTGAATGGGGTGCAACCCCAGGAGAAGAAACAAGAAGCAGGGAAGAAAAGGAAGGAAGTGCATTTGGGCCATAGCTTCTCATTGTTGGCGGCTTGGTCGTGTAGGGTATCTCTGGAGAGGCTGTATGGAATCACTGCATCAAGGGGAGGAAGGACAGGGATTTCTTTTTTTTTTTTTTTTTTTTTGGTGGGCTTCTGCTCCTCTCACGTCTCTCTGACCAAAATCCACTGCGTAATGGCATCAACATACCTAAACATTTGATTAGTGGCTTTTGGCTCCCATGGGTGTCCACTGGGGAAACCAGAGTTAGGATGGGTCTAGTTGGCTTCGATCAAAATGGCAGAGGAACGGTTCCTTTGAGGCCAGCCCTGAGAGGAAGCTGCCCTAAAGGCAGTGTTAGGATATGGAACTGTCGCCCCACTGGCTTCACAACATGACCGTGGCATGAGCTATAGGTCTCCTGGAGACAGAAAGCCACAAGAGGCCTAAAGCGTCACATGTCCTGGGTTGGTGGTACCCATGTGTTAGCTGCTCTGCATCTGTTTCCCCAGACCCCCATTTATTCTTTGCTTCTCTCTGCTCTGTGCCCCGAGGACTGAATTACTCTTTCTCTCTTTCCCTGTCTCTGCTGGTTGGATTCAGTCAGTGGGAGACACCAGCAGGAGATCAGAAAATAGAGCAAAGAGTTGTGGAGGATTTCTCTGCCTCTGTCTCCCTGACTGTTGTTTTGATTTTAGCAGTGGCCGGATCCCTCTGTGCCTATTGGATGGCCCTCCTCCCATGCTTCTGGTAACATGGGTTCTTCTTGTTCTTAGAAGCCGAGGATTGGTAACAGCTTCTTACTGTCACCAGTGTTTGGGTGTCTCAACATTCCTCAGTGGTATCCTTTATCCTGAACAGACTTCTGTACTTGGACCTTGATTCAATTCTCTTCAACATCCTGGCTTAAGTGCCTTCTGTTTGCTACAGGGACCCTAAGTCTAAACCGTCTTTGTTCATCTCAGGCTGTTCTGTTGTTTTATCAATTTCTGTTTGAGCTTTTACATTTAACATTAACGTTCATACTAAGTTATTCTACAGCAGGAGAATTAGGACACACGTCCTTCCCTTCTAGGAGTCGTGTTTTCTTACAGGTTGGGGTCTGTGCCTGACTTCTGCAGGCCATGATCATTTTGTAAGTATATTTATTTCTTCTGTGCTGGGTTTGCTTAGTCACTGTGTCATTCATTTCCGTTTGGCCAGTTCAGGGCCAGCTCTGGGCAGATGTTCTGTTTCCTCTGATACCGTGGGGCTGATTACTGACCCTGTTCTCACTGTATCTGATATCCGATTAAATTGTCCTCAAAGGTACATTTTGAGTAAGGAATGGGTGTTTAGTGCTCTTTCCATTTCTGCAAACTGGTAAGAATAGCTCAGATACATATGTATGTGTGTGTGTGTGTGTGTGTGCGCACAAACCTCGGAGAGGGTCACTGAGGTTCTCTCTCTCTTTCTGCCTTCTGCAGAAAGCCCTATGTCCGTGACACCTCCTCCTTCTTCTTGCCTGGGTTGCAGGACGCATGTGATGCTAGATGTATAGCAACCCTTGTAAACCAATGAGAATAAAAGCCACATGTTAGAAGAAGGCAGAATAGCCAGGCAGAAGGAAACTAATTCTTTCACAGCGTCTTTGAGCCACTGCACTTACTTTTGGACCTTTGAAACACGAGAAAAATAAATCCCTTTCTTTTGAAAGTCACTGTGGTAGGATCAGTTATAACTCACAACTGAACTCAACCTACAGACACAGTGAGATCATCTGTACTTATTCCAATTTCATTCCTTTCAAGCCTCAAGGGCTCCCCTCTTGTCCACAGAACAGGACAAAGCGTGGTGAAAATGTGCATATTCTGACCCAGAAGCACAACCAGGTCCAAGATACTGAAAAGGCTGCTCATTCCTTACTTCCGTCATTTCTCCTTTCTTTAATTTACCAGGAGAAAGATCGGGCAGTCATATATATAAGGAGGGGTTAAGACCGAGTGTGCATTTGTTTTTACCACTCGGAGTAAAATTAACTCATCAACAGAGACAACGAGTTGGTGGAAGAATTTACTTACTATTTGTTTGATATTGACTACGCCATGGGATAAGCCTTCTAAATCTCAGCTCCCTGGTCTGTAAACTAGGGAGAAAACACGGATGGCCACTGTATCTCTTTCCCCTTCCCACTGTCACAGATCGCCACAAGTTTAGTGGCTTAAAACTACACAAATGGACTGGCTTACATTTCTGGTGTAAGAGGTCCAAAAGAAGACTTCTCAGACTAAAATAAGGTGGCTCCTGTTGGAGGCTCCAGGGGAGAATGCATTGCTTGTATCTCCCAGCTGGTCGTGCTGCTGGCACCCTTGCCCACGTCATTCCCTCGCTCTTCCGGTCCCTACCTCCTTGAATCACAGCACCTGCCCCTCCTCTGACGTCACGTTTCCCTCTGTGTCCCTCTTTTAGGCACACTTGTGGTTACACTCAGGGCCCATCCCAATCATCCAGGATTCTCTCTCCACCTCAAGATGCTCAGCTTAACCACAGCTGCCAAATCCCTCCTGCCATATGAAGTGACATCCACAGATTCCAAGGATTAAAGCTGGTCATGTGGGGGGGACATTAATCAGTCTGCCGCTCCTAGGACCGAAGCAAAATAGGAAGAGTGCAGGAGACGCTCGCGGAATCTCCAGGTCTCTTGATGAACGTGAGCCGGAGGGACCCCAGCAAAGTCAGGAAGCACGACTCACTCCTCTCTGCGAACACACTCAGAGGATGTAGTCCCGAGTCTATATTTGGGGGTCTGACAAATGCATTAGTAAATGCATTCAGGAATAATGCTGGATGAGTACGAGGATGGCTGAGAAAGTGAACTGTGGGGGAAAGGCAGGGAGAGGAGGGTGACTTGGCACATTCCGTGCAGGACCTACGGCTCCTACAAGGAAGACAGTTTGCCTACCTGGGTCCTGGGGGATAAGTGTCCCCTACTGGGCCACTCCCCTGTGATGGGCTCCCTGCCTGAGCTTATTAAAGGGCTCTGCGGGCTCTGCAAGGGAGCTTTGATCTCTTGCTCACAAGGGAGGGAATGGATGCCCCAGGCGCTGGTTACCCCAGGGAGTGTGTCGCATGCTGGGATTCAAACCCAGCTCCCGTCTGGAGTGTGGGGAGGTTTGCAGCAGACAGGAAGGCGGGGTCCTGGGGGGGGGGGGGGAGGGGGAGGGACACCCATCTGCTGAGTGCCGGTAACGTGAGGTCACTGCTCTCAGCATTTCCCCCCTGGAGGTCGTAGCTTTGGAATAGCTCTACCGGATCAGCACATCGGCTCCCCCGACAGGAGCAGGCAACTGGGACCCGAGATATGAGGCCCACTGCTCCGAGTGGAGCACCACTGGATTTGAGCCCGAGGTGCCTCCAAAGCTGTGTTCCCAGCCTTTGGATGAGGGTGCTGGCATGGGCTGAGAATGAGGTCCCCGGTGCTAAGGAACGGGAGAGGCTCTTTCCTAGTAGAGCCACGATTCTCTCCAGAGAGTTGGGAAGACGTGATTAGGTAAGGAGAGTTGGCAGTCCGGCCAAATCGCACCCTGGCTCCCTAGATGCACGACGGGGAGGCCCTCTACCCCCCGGGGGGCAGCGCTGGGCTGCAGTAGCCCTACAGCTCAGAGCCGGGAGAGGACTGCACGCAGGGAGGTGTAGGCTGGTTCGGGAGGATGAACCCCACCCACCTCAAGGCTCAGAGGAGCAGAGGGAGAACGCTTTGGGGAACAAGGTTCCCATTCCAGCGATGATTTGAAGAGGTGACGCAGCAGGGAACCTCCGGGGAGGCCAAGTCAGTGGCGGTGGGGAGGCCAGGCCTCTGACGGGGGTGCTGTGTGACCTGAGACCGCTTTCTCCCCCTCTCTGGGCCTCAGCACCCTCCAATTCACCCTCCAAGCTCTGGGTTCTTTCGGCCCTGAGAGTCTGGGACAGCCAGCAACACAACCAGCCTCTGGTCACGGGGAATGAGTCAGTGTAAAATGCAGTTTTTGCGTCCAAGAGCATTTGGCTGTTCGACAGTATTGACAGGAGCCTTTGATTTTCCTGGACGTGGGGAGAGCTCCCCTCTGGCTGATGTAATAATAACTTTGACCAGATCCTTTTTTTTTTTTTTTAAGTTTATTTATTTATTTAGAGAGACAGAGAGAGGGACAGAGAGTGAGCGGGGGAAGGGCAGAGAGAGGGAGAGAGAGGATCCCAAGCAGGTTCCTTGCTATCAGTGCGGGGCTCAAACTCACAGACTGTGAGATCAGGACCTGAGCCCCGATCAAGAGTGGGATGCTTAAGTGACAGGCACCCCGCCCCGCCCCGCCCATCTCTCCAATTGTGCAGAGATCATAATCCGATGGCTTCAGAAGAAGGGCCCAATTTGCCTCTCCGACCGGTTGTGATTAGCCGCCGCTGCGTCTTCAAAACCAAAGCCCAAACCAACAACAAGCTGCCCTTACAGAGGGCAATGCCCTCACCGCCTTGCCATGGGCACCTCCCTCCTTTGTCTGGGACCAGATGGCTTTTGAGTGTGTGCCTGCAAATTAGACACCTGATTTGCATTCCAGAATGCTGGTCCAAGCCTCCACGTCTCCTCAGCCTTCCCCACCCGAGGCAGGTGGGGTGCAAAGTGCAATTTGCGGGCTGCCCTTTCACTGAAGGACGAGCAAAAAAAAAAAAGAAGGAAAAGAAAAGAAAAAAAGCCTTAATCTTGCCTTGCCCTGCGGGGCTCTGCCCAGCGGCCAGGCCCCCGGAGGAGCCAGAGAGCAGCGGGAGCGGGATTCTCTCCCATTCATTATTCACACCAGTGCTTCCCTTTCTATTTTTAATGTCGAGCGTATAGCGGTTCCCTCCGCCAGCTATTTTTAGCAACGGTTGCTGCCAGCTGACGGCAGAGACAAAGGCACCGAGGCACCTTGAGAATGACAAATGGCAATCTGGGTGATGAAAATAGAAAGGCTATTTTTCTTCCTGGAAAGAAAGAGAAGCAAACGACCACAGTGGCAAAGTTGCCGAGGCTTGAATTGAATTTATAATTTGGAACACGCAGCCGGCCACACACAGAAAGGATTTCCTCACTCGGTCATTCTCTGCCTCCCTCCCCCCCCCCATCCTTTGTCCCAAATCAAATGCACCCTCCTTTGTGAAGCTCTCCCTGAAGGTCCTTCTGATGAGCCCTGCTTTCTCTAGATACACCACCTCCATTAGTGCTGTCCTTTTCTGGAACCGCTTGAGAGCAGGGACTTTGATCTGGGGGGGGGGGGGGGGGGGGGGGCGGGGGTCCAGCATTAGCAGCCAAACCCACCAGGCAGTCATGGAGGGGCCATTTCATTCTCCTGTTGCACAGAAACAATCTCACAGAATCCCAAGGTCAGACAAGGCTACTCTGAGACTCAGGGGTGGGGGCAGACGTCCCCCTCTCTTGGCTGAAAGGTGTTACCGTGACTTCTTTACCAGTCGTCCTCGCTCTGCTCTGCCCACGGTCCCCCCGGTAAGAATTAGTGAGATGTCCAGCTGTAGAATCGCACCCCCTTTCTGACTGCATCCAAACTAGAGCTGATCCCTGCTTCTGCAGACCAGCCCCAAATCTCCGAACAAACCCCCAGACCTAGACCTCGCCGCAATGAGTAATATACACAACTTGTTTAACTCTGGGGGTGGTCCTGGGGGCCTTTGCCGGAGGGAGTTGACCTCATGGCTCGCACAAAGAGAAGGTCAATCACGTTTGATGAATAATGGGAGTGGGGGGGGGGGGGCAGGGACATGAGCCCCGAGGCATCTCGTTTGACCCACGAGTCCCACCCTGCAAGCGGCTGAGGGCTGAGTAGTTACTTTGTGTGGCTCTGTGCCATTACCTAGTTCCATCTCCCGACAATCCCATGACGCAGGATTATTCCTATGGTTTCCATCAACTTTCTGACCTGCAAATAGATACTTCAAGACGCCAAGCACATGCCCTAGGTCAGCGAGGTCTTGAGGGCCAGACGAGACCCTGTGCCAGGTCTGGCTGTGCTCCTGCCCATCGCAACATACCGCATGCGCGTGTCTGAAAAACGGATACATTTAAACGCTATCATAGGCTTGCATGTCCTAATAAGTATTCTAGTTTGAGGACTCTACCTGCCTCTAAGGTGCCGAGCGTGGTGAGAAAAAGGTATATAAGGAAGGCACTGCTGGTGCCCTAGGGAACAGTCCATGCTAATCCCGTGTTTCCATCCTCCCTGCCGGTGACGGGCTCAGAAACCAATATCTGACCCGGTTCTAGGAACCGAGACGCCGTGTGACTCCTGGGAAATGGCTTGCTGTCCCCTCAAAATGAACTCCCGGAGGACCAGGTCTTCTTCCTTCTCTCCATTTCGCCTGGTTGGGGTGTGACCTCCGAGGGTCGCTGCAGCCTCAGTGGTTCTCCGAGCCCAGGGCGAGGCCAGCCCCTCCTTCTGGGAGACACAGGTGTCCTCGCTGACCAGGCCGGTTCACCCTGGAGGGTCTGAAACTTGCATGTGACGGACCCTGTCTTGTTCATCACGGCATCATCACCGTCTCAAACAGTGCCGGGCACGTTGGAGGCGCCCAGAGAATATTTGTGGGACGCACTGACAAACGGAAGGTGCTGGAATGACTAAAAACCAGGAGTCTTTTTGCAAAACTTCAACAAAGTCCAGCCCTGAATGATATTGTTCAGGGGTAGATGTTGGGGCGGGAGGGAGACAGACTGACTCACCCAGTTAGAGGGAGAGAAGCAGCCCAGTGTCCAGGCGGGTGGGGGGGAGTTGGTGGGGGGGGGGTTGGGGGGGTGGGGGTGGGATCTGAGTCCAGGGCACTTGTTCCTCAGGGGGTGGGTGTTAACCCTGGGGTGCAGTGCACGCCCCGTGTAGAAGACGCAGTGAGCCATAAAGCTGATGGTCCCATCTTATTCCCCATCGTCCAGTCCACACATGGCGTCGTGGGCCAAACGCTCAGTACCACACTGTGACCGGGGGAACATATTTAGAGAAACTCAGATTGAGGGGTCTTGAGAACTTTCAGGGAGCTGGGTATGTTGACACGGAAAAGGGGGAGGCAGGAAGAGTGGGAGGGAAGAAATGGGAGTCTCCAGGGCACTATAGTCCCCCTGAGCGGTCACGTGCTCCGTTACTAAAGGAAACACCCAGAAGGGAGCGGGCGTGCGCACGCATGCGCCCTCGCGTATGGTTGCAGATCGCTAGAATCACGTGTGCGAACCTCTGGAGGTCAAGAGGAGGTCCTCTGTAATAATCTCCTTTAAATGTGTCGCTTTTCCTGTCAGTGCTTTTCCCACTACGTTGAGATGGTGGTTCAAAGACTTCCTTGCACCTGCCTTTGGCCACCTCTTGCCACCGGGCTAATAAATTCCCTGTCGTAATTATCTATCAGCCTGGAATCCCCGGGTTCCCCATCCGTCGGCTTTGCGGTTTCCATCTCTCTGCTTCTTCGTGGTCGCTCTGGGCTCTTGACTTGGATGCTTCCATCCCTGATGTCAATAGGCTGGTACTTTCAACTTGGGGCCCACAGCACAGTCCTCTTATCTTTCCACCCTGACGGCTTTTAACCTCTCACATTTTCCGCACAGCAGCCATTCCTGGGCCTGCTTCAGCCTGGCCCTACTAGGGGTAAAGGACTTGAGTGTGGGGGGACTGCCATGTGAAACAGGCCCATGGGATGAAAACCACAGAGAGACAGGCTGCAGCTCACTATTAAGAGGAAGCTTCCCATATTCGGAAGAGCAGCTCAAAGATACAGCGGACTTCTTTTTGAAGTAGTGAGATGCCCAACACAGGGAGCATACAAAGCAGAAACCAGAATTACAGAAATGTTCGAGAATACCATCGTGGGTTATGGGAGTCTGGAGAGAGTGTTAGCGGCATCAAAGGGCTGTTAAAAGTAATTGCAGAGTCTGAATCCATAGGCTTCCTCCCTGGCCGCCCCTCTAGCGAATATATATTGTGAAATGTACAGAAATGCCACTGTGATTCATAAAGTAAAACTTTATTTAAAAGGGTTCCTGGACTTGTAGCAGCATAGTTCCTAGATCAGTGGAAACTAACAATACAACTCCTATTTTGTGGGGATCTGAGAGGTTTTTTGACTCTACAAGTGACCTTTAATTCTTGAACGATTTGAGAAGCACAGTTTCAGTGGATTCAAGTATCAGATAGGAGAAATCAGGTCAGATGACATTTACCTCCCTTCCAGACCGGCTTCCAAATGCTAAGTAAGCATTCACCTTTAGCTGACATTATTGTACAAAAGAGAGAGGAAAAGTAAGCAAGCTATTAGCAACAATGTGATTTCTTTGTGTGTGATTTATCCTGTTACCGAGAATAATGGATTGTTGAAAAAATATCTAAGGGCATGCCCATTTAAAAAAAAAAAAGAAGAAAGGAAACTGCGCTTAGTAATTCAATTGTCGACATATTTGTAACCGACATTAATTTAAGACTTCAAAAAAAAGAATCCATTTGGTCAGGCCACGCAAATGTCACTTATGTGGTCCTGAACTTTAGACTTTTGCTAAAGTGAAACACACAACACGCCCAAGTCTGAAGGAAGGAAAAATTCGTCATCGGGCATTTTCCAACCCCACCGAGGAGCTGAAAGAAACAGGCAGAAGTTACATCAGCCACAAAGTAGGACTTTCTGTCAACTTCCACAGCATTGCTGGATGGGCAAAAGCTCTCCTAAGAGCTGAGTGTGGATTTTCGCTTCTGTGGGGTTTGTGCTAGAGAACATGGTTGGCTTCTAACCTAGGAGGTCACACAGCATCCGCAGAACGAAGAGTAGGCTTCCCGAAGCAAAAATTTAGCAGTACATTTAAGGGAGAAATTACAAAACCTGCATCTATAGTAGAGAAAGGGTCTTTGGAGTGAGACAGGCGACCCGTGTTCCAGCTCAATTCTGCACCCAGCCTCGGTCTTGGCCCCAGTTTTCCGTGGGGCTGCTTTAATCATACTACCTTGGGTGAGGCATGGCGAGGCCAGGTGCAGTTCAAAAAAGAGAATCAAACTGCAAAGAGTAGACTCCCAGCTCCCTGGGGACATCATCTCATGCCACATGGGGTCACTCTAGACGTGGTGGGGTCAGCCACGAGGCAGAAAGGGAGGAGAGATCGGTGGGCAGGCACTTTTTATTGTGGTCTCCTTGGGTAGGGACATGCGAAGGCAGGGCAAGCGGGCTCCAGATTGGCTAGTTTGGTGGGCTCTGGGGCATCGGGCTGTGCCTGATCGTCTGGTACCTGGCCCTGAGCTATTAGGGTGGCTGTGGTGACCCAGAGTATGAGACTCAACGGACTGCTCAGGAAGGGGAGCTAACTAGCCTCTGGCCAGCGTCCTGCAGCTAGGTGGGCATGGCCTCTACAAACTAATGTGTTACGCAGGTGTTACACAGGCCTTGACCAAACCACCTCCCCTCTCGGGGCCTCAGTTTCCTCATCTTTAAGAACGGACTAAAAGTTCTTCAAACTCCCCTGAATTCTGAAGTTATTCCCTTTGACCAAAGCGCTTTCTGAGGTCATTTGCAACAGCTGCAAGAAATCCAGCGCTCTCCAGCTTGGACATGCTGAGATTCTAATTAAAAAAAAAAAAAATTTTTAATGTTTATTTATTTTTGAGACAGAGAGAGACAGAGCATGAACAGGGGAGGGGCAGAGAGAGAGGAAGACACAGAATCCGAAACAGGTTCCAGGCTCTGAGCTGTCAGCACAGAGACCGACGCGGGGCTCGAACTCACGGACTGAACTCACGGACCGAACTCACGGACCATGAGATCATGAGCTGAGCCAAAGTTGGATGTTTAACCGATTGAGCCGCCCGGGAGCCCCAAGGGATTCTAATTTAATATTAACAAACCGTTTTCAGAGTATTGCCAGTGTTGTCTGGAATGCAAAACGCACCACAGAATAAATATGCAACGCAGATCTAATTTGTAGTAGAAGTTTCTGAAGCCCTGGCCGACAGGTGGTTCACCTTGGCAGTGTTTCTGCCTCAAGTACAGACTGATGCACCAAAGGATATGCCCGGGTTTTCCTCTGTCTTGTCTCCAAGGGTGTACTCTTCCCTGTTCAATGGATTGTCATCGTCTTGGGGATAATGAATGTCCCTGTCTGCTTCCTGAACTCCCCCACCCCTTCTAGCCACTCCAGACTTTACCAAGCCCATGGTTCATCAGCAACATCATGTTGGGGGGGACAGCTTGATCAAGTTAAAAATTCGGCCTTGAGGGGCACCTGGCTGGCTCAGCCAGTTAAGCATCTGACTCTTGATTTTGGCTTGGGTCACGATCTCACGGTTTGTGGGTTCGAGCCCCGTGTCGGGCTCCGTGCTGACAGCTCGGAGCCAGGAGCCTGCTTCGGATTCTGTGCCTCTGCTCCTCCCCTGCTTGCACTGTTTCTTTCTCTCTCAAAAACAAATAAACATTAAAAAAAATAAAAATAAAATGGAATAAGAATTCAGGTTTGAGCCATCATTGTAGGCTTCAGAAACCCAGTCGTTTCTTCTAAAAGTTCATTCTTTCTTTCCCTTTCTTTTTCTTTCTTCTTTCTTTCTCCGTCCACCTGATCGCACAAGCCACCAATGTGGAGGCATCCTGGGCTCCTGCCTGCCCTCCTTCCCGCTGCCTCCATCCCCCGTCACCCCTTTCGTGTGCCCGCCCCTCACCTGCACCCCTCGGGCACTGTTCTAGCTCAGACCCACACCGCCTGAGCTGGGAACTCTGCAGAGTCTAGAGAGGGCCCCTTAAGGGCCAGAGACTTCCTTTTGGTCAATGCATTTCCCCCCCCAACGACAGCAACTTAGACTAGCTGTCCCGGAAGCAGACACTGACGCCAGGATTCGGGTGCAGATGAATTTCGAGGACATGTTTGCAGGACCACCTGGTAAAGGAGCAGGAGAGGCAGAACAGGGATCTGGAAAAGAGTCCTGGGGTGGGGGGGGGGTGCCATTTCAGGTCAAGTCTCCAGCCTGCTCGTGCAGGAAACGCTGGGGTATAAGGGAGTCCGCAGAGAGTCTGTCCCGACTCGAGGAGCCGGGCTTCCCTATCCTGCACCATTCGGTTCTCGGCTTGTCTGTGTGGGACGGACGCAGAGGCAGACATGAAAACTCAGGGACACCAGCTATTTCCCCAGTGCCCCGCGGGGTAGGTGGGGGAGAGGTGGAGCCAGGCAATCTGGTACATGGCTGTGTCCCCACCAGTCTGGTCCCCCTGCTTATTCTTCTTCTGTGCTCGGGGCACAGAGAGGCCAAGTGACTTTCCTGAGTTTCCACAGCCAGGTAGTGGCAAAGTCACAACTCGGCCCCCAGGTCCTCTGGCCCTGTTCGGGGACGCGGCAGGCGGCACAGGGCGGGTCTTAGAGAATGAAGCTATGGCCAGTGAAGCGGCCGCTGATGCAGGCCGGGGATCCGTGTTGCCCTGGAACACCTCCAAACACCCTCGCCTCTCTCCTTCTTCCTGGAGCAGGAAGCGTAATGGCCAAGCGAGGTCTGAGTTCTAAGGATGCGAACGGGGAGATCCTGGGAGCTGGGAGCAAAGGTCCCAGTGAGGAGGGAAAACAAATGAGTCAGCTCACCTTCCCCGCCGCCCCGATTGTGTGCCTGTTACAATGCAAGTCAGTTCATGTCTCTTCTTGCCTCTGAACTTCCACTGGTCTGTTTTACCTTGGACAGAAGCCATGTCTTTATGAGGACCTCTACGGCCCTCTGCAGCCTAGCCCTGCCCACTCCCCTCTACCTTTCTGATCTTACTTCCAACTCCCCCATGCTCGCCTGGATCGAGCCACACCTGCCCTCCTGCTAGGCTTCACACATGCTCGCTCGGTGCAGCCCTGCCTCAGGGCCTTTGCACTCGCCTTTCTCTCTACCTGGGATGCTTTTTTGTCAGATAACCACCTCCTTCCGGACATTATCCCCGGGGAACCCCATCTCAAGGCAACCTCCCCCATTTCTTCCCATTACTATTCCCCGCTTTAATTTTCCATTTCTATCATAATTTTACTTATGTTCATGATCTGTCCCGCCTCCTGCCCTCCGCCCTGCCACACTTGGAAGCCCCCAGAGGGCAGATACTATTTCTCTCTCCCTCACTCCCCGTTGTATCCCGGTGCCTAGAACAGTGCCTGGCACACACGATGTCCAAGAGATTTGTTGTCGCAAAGAGTGTACTGCTCTGCGGGGTCGTGTCTGTGAAGTTTCCTCCCCCCCACCCCCATCCCAGAGCTGTGCTCTGAACCAGACAGGCTAGGCTCTGACATTGACACTCAGAGTTAATGAGCACGTGTCCTTGAGTCAAGAATCTCATCTCTGGCATTGAAAGTCTCATTTTTAAAGCAGGTATTATTATTCATATCTCACTGGGTCTTGGGAAAACTAAGACACAAAACATTGATACAAGGTATACACCTGCATCCGCGCGCCTATGCGAGCCACATGGCGGGTGTTGCCTGGGGATCCGGGATAATTTTAAAAATCTCAAATAACCACAGACCTGGGTACTTAGTCTCACCTCCGAAATTAGCTGTTAAGTGTGAAAAGAAGCTAGCAAGCTGGTTTTGCGGCATGAAGTCTGAGATGTTGCCTTATTATGTCAATCAACAGGTCATTTTAGTAGACACATTAACGACATTTAAATAGAAATTTGGGATAGTTCATGAAAAAATAAGACATAACGGGGAGGGGGGAATGTCTTCATTGTCTAGGCTTCCCTTCCAAAGCACCTTAAGAAACCCTTTTGCATAGATAGTTCTCTTTCATATTTAATATTGTTTCCTCTTGACCCCCTCCGTACATTTATGCTGATTTAGTATGTATATTCAATAAAGTATATTTAATAAAAAGCCTCTCATGTAAGGGAGAATCCCTCCCCTCTCATTCACTCATTTACCCTGCTTCATTCATTCACGGAACAAATCCTTATCGGACGTTTAACGGGTGCGAGGCCCTGTGCTGGACCCTGGGGTATCACGGGAGTAAATAATATAGTCTCTGCTTTCATAAAGCTCACGATTTAGGGGAAGAGAGATACTGAAACCTGCATGCAAATATCAACGATCTAATATTGAAAGTGATCCAGGGGGATACAGAAAAGGCACATGAGAATTCAGAGGAGGGGACAAATTGCTTCCACATTGAGTCATCCAATGGCACGCGGTCCCCTTTGGCAGAGATAACCCTCTCTCTGCTGGCTCTGTGTTGCACTCTAACAGAATGAGTGGGGGAAAGGCAGGGGGTAGCTCGCATATAGGACGGCCTCGAGCCGCCTTCGCCATCTCGGCCCCTCTGCCAGGTCTCGTGCGGGTCACTGTCATCCTCCTGCTTGCCACCTCCTGAGGCTTTTCCAGTACTCGTCTACGTGGTCATGGAGACAATGATGGATAAGACAGGTACAGCCGTGGAGATGCCCAAAGAAATGGTTTGGGAGCGGCATGTTTTGAAGTCCTGTTGTATTTGGCAGGTCAGTGTAAAACCAGTAAAGCTAGGAGACACGACTGGCCACCTCCTCCAGGAAGCCAGTCTTGCCTCAGCTTCTCCTGGTTGGGTCCCCACCCCTGGCCCTGTCCTCTGGGTTCATCACTGAATCACCGTCCTGTGATCATGACTGCAGACTAGGGTCCCTTAGGACTTCTTTGTCTCTCTCTCTCGAGAGAAATCTTCCAGATCACAGAAAATACCGCCTCATCCACAGCATCATGTATTTCATTAGCGGCAATATTAGTTAACGGCATTTGTAACACAAAAAATACAATAAAATAGGACGAGGGGCACAGAGTGAGGTGTAAATGGCTCCCTGACAAGGAGAAGACATGACTGAGACCTAGCCATCGCGTCCCGCCTGAAGCCAGGGCGTGTGCATGGAGCGAGTCCTGACAGGTCCTTGACCGAGGGGGTCACGCAGGATGTGAAATTGGATCGCGTTCACGGACTCAGGGGCGCTCTTCTGAGCTTAACGGAGCCTAACATCCTGCCACGGGACTCCAGGTGATTCTGGAAGCACAGAGAAAGCAATGCCTTACGCTGAGCAGAGTGGAGGTGCTAGGATTGCCACGGCGGGTGGGGAAGGCTCGGGGCAGGGGGCATCCCGGAACAGGTCCCTACATTGCGGAAGGCCCACCGGGTGGTTCTCGCGAGGGCTCAGAGCCCAGACCATTGGCCGCAAACGAAGAAAGCTGTTAGGAGGGCACCTGCGTCACGAGAAGTCGGGGAGCGCCTCTGTGGGCCAGGGCCAACGCAGGGGAAGCTATGAAAGAGCTTGGCTTGCAAATAGCCCTGGGGATGACGGGACCCCCCCCCCCAAACAGTGGGGGCCAGCTGGCGGCACTTAGCCATCGGAAACCAGGGGGTTGCAACTATCGCAAGGGTCGAGCAGGAGGGCCTGACGCCCAGAGGACTGTGGAGACCGTGACGACGATGGGGCATCCTCAGGGGCGAGACAGACGGACAGGGGATGACGGCAGTACTCGGCCGGCACCAGCAGAAGACATCGAGGACGAGTGACCACGGTCTGGCCGCTGAAGGTTACTTGTTTGTGTAGCTGAAGGTTACTGGGTCCTACTAACTTCCCTCCATTCTAAGAGTCCCCTTGGGAGAGAAGCCCTCCAGGACGCTGGAGGCCCGAGTCCCCGAGCGTGCATGCGACGTGGACGCGAGCAGGGCGTCGGGAGGACCGGGGTATACATGTAGATGTGCTGCCCAGCTGCTTTTCCCGGGAAGAGGTGGCGGCCCGTTACGAGGGTGCGGGCAGCCCAAACCCTCCTCTAGCTTGCTCCTTCGGGGTTTGCCTGAGCTGCCTCCCCAAGGTCACGCCCCTCCTAGGGCAGCTAGTGACCAAGTGAGACTGTGACCACCCTCCCCCGCCCCTGCGTTGAACTAGTCCTTCGTAATTCTCCCACGGCTTTCCCCTGCCTTTATGAGTAGATAGTCCTCTGAAGAAGCCCTTCTTGGGCTTACCGTCATTGGAGAGCACCCAGGCTCTGACTGACACAACGGCCGATAAGACCAGCACATCCTCGGAGACACCCAGGCCAACGCTCTGGGGGAGGCACGTTTTGAATTTAGCAGGTTAGCATAAAACCGGCAAAACTCGGGTTACAAACAGAAACACAGGCCTGCGATCTGTATGCTGCCCTGAGGTTTCGGAAAGAGTTTTGCCTGCGTTCTCAGCAGCCTATATAGATGGGGCATTGTCTCCTTCCACGCGGCTGACTGCCCGGCTTAGGTGTCACCCCCTGAACGGGCACCGACTGGCCGCCCTCAGTCGGCCTGGAGTCGATGTCTTTTCCACACTGCCTCCCCTGCCAGGCTCAGGAAAACATTTGTTCTCTGGGGGCTTCCAAAAATATTGACAGTTCTTGGAAGAGATTCAACGCTAATTTGGGGGACTTTCTCTTTCTCTTTTCCATGGTGACAGCTTTCCTGACAGCATGGGGCCAAGCATTTCGGCTGTTTCAATGGTGAGTTTTGTTTTTTTGTAAAGATGGTGATGAGCTCATCTCTGCAGCTCTGTCTGGGTGGGCATGAGTGGCACAGACATCTCACACGCCAGGGCTGCGTAACGAGCTCTCGGGAGGACGATGAGCTCATCTGATTGCTACCGTGACCGTGGTCTTGGGGTCGGGCTGCCTTCTGCGTATCCGTGGCATCCAGGTTCTCGCAGACGGGCACCTTTGCTTCTGAAGATAGCTCAGCTGGCATTTTCTTTCCCAGCTGGCCATTGGCAGCTCTTCCCCATAGAAATGATTCTTGCCGCGGACGCCTTCTCAAGCAGCGGTGGACGATGCCCTTTGTCCAGTGTGCCCTTTGCTGTCCTGTCTCCAGACCTTAGCTGTTCCCTCCCCCCGGAATGCCTGCTCTACTCCATCCACACGGCCAAATCCTCATTGTCTTTCGATCGCCATTGTCGCCATGAAGTCTTCCCCCAGCCCCTCACGTTGGATTTAATATTCCCCTTATCCAAACATCCACAACAGTGTAGTTCTCTGATAACTTAGAAATAATATCTGGGCAGTATTTCTGCTTTCTAGGTATTTCACACACGCATTATCGATCCTTAAAACGTACGATGTTATCCCATTAGTTGCTGAAGGCTTGTCAAAGTCATTGATTCACAGAAATTCTCAGTTCTCCCTGCCCCTATAAAGTTAGGTGAAGCCACGTGACTTGCTTTGGCCAAGACAACAAAACTGAGGGGCTCCAGGGTGGCGCAGTCGGTGAAGCGTCGGACATCAGCTCAGGTCACGATCTCATGGTTCGTGGGTTCAAGCCCCGCGGCGGACTCTGTGCTGACAGCTCAGAGCCTGGAGCTTGCTTCGGATTCTGTGTCTCCGTCTGTCTCTCTACCCCTCCCCTGCTTGTGCTCTGTCTCTCTCTAAAATAAATAAACATTAAAAAAAATAAAAACAAAACAAAGCAAAACTGATATGTCATTTCTGGGTCAAAGCTTTAGGGGCCAGGGTGCAACTGGCCACACCCTCTTTGACTCAACTCCATAAGACCAGCAGTAGCCAAGGTCATGGCTACTCTGACAGTAGCCTGGATTCTTTGCTGGGTGCTGAGAACACAAGATGGTAACGTGGGTACAGCCTTGGAGATGCTCGTGGGCTAGCGCAGAGTGCCCGGGGGGAGTGCGTTACCAGTGCTGAAATAATGGCTATAATGGAAATATTTTCAGAATAATGGAGGGAGGTGGGACGGGAGACCCTAAAGGATGACTCGACGTTAGCCAGGCCCCAAAAGCAGGAGTGGGCTGTTCCCAGAAGCATGGGAAAGTACAAAGACAGGAAAAGAGCTTGCCACGACAAAAAACATGAAGGAAATGAATGGCCTCCCAAGGAGATCACAACGAAAGCCAACACCCTGGTGCCTTTGTCAACGTGTATCGTTATTACGGTGTCTTTATTACTAATGGCATAAAGGAAGCACTGAGTAAATGCTCATCCCCATGCCTCCCTCCCCAGGTCAAACTCTGTTCTGTGGTTGAGGTCAGGGACGAGGGCCGTTTTCATATTGTCTCTATAAATGTTGGGCAAGGAGACCTGGGTCTTTTCTCCCTAGTGCCTGCCTCTTGCTTCTTTTTTTTTTTTTTTTAATTTTTTTTAAGTTTATTTATTTATTTTGAGAGAGACAGAGACAGTATGAGTCGGGGAGAAGCAGAGAGAGAGGGAGAGAGAGAGAGAATCCCAAGCAGGCTCTGTGCTGTCAGCATAGAGCCCAATGCGGGGCTTGAACTCACAAAACCATGAGATCGTGACCTGAGCTGAAACCAAGAGTCAGATGCTTTACCCAACTGGAGCCACCCAGATGCCTCACTGCCTGTTGCTTCTTTAGTCAATGCCCTCATTTAAAATTGTCAGTGGTGCCCCACTACCTTCAGAAAGGAAGTTCACGCTCCTGGAGAGGCATTCTGGCTCATTCCCAGTCCGTACCCAACCTACCATTCCAGGATCTAAGTGCACTGTGTTCCTACAGAAGCGCGTGTCCTGAACTTCCAATTCTCTGGGTCTTTGTTCATCATTCCTCCACCTTGAAGACCCTTCATCCAAACCATGGCCATCTTTCAAGGCCCAGCTTACGTCTCGCCTCCTAGGTGGAGCCAGACTCTTGCCTGACTCCCTGGCCTCCCCCCTGCAGGGTAAACCCTTCCTGTCTGTTACTGTTGTTCTTTGCTCTGGTTGTTTCTAAGAGGCTGTTTCTCCTTCGGTTTTTGGCAGTTTTCCTATGATGTGCTTCGCCGTAATTTTTCTTTCTATTTATCCCATTTGGGATTTGTAGACATTCTGAAATCTCTAGCTTGATGTCCTTCGTCAGATTTATAAACTTCCCACCATTATCTCTTTAAAAATTGCTGCTGCCCCATTCTGGACCTTCTGTCCTTAGGGGCTCCATTACCCTCTCTTCTGTATTTGTCTGTCTCTCCTCTTCTCATTTGATTCTCGGTATCTTTCAATTTACAAGTTCTCCTCTGGGCGGGGCTTAATCTTCTGTTCGAGAAGCCCGTACCGTGTAATTTTAGTTACTATATTTTTTTCAGTTCTGAGATTTTAATTATTTGATCGTTTCTGATTCGTTGCCAAAATTCTCAATCCTATTTTTTATCTTCTGGCTGATGCATCTTTATTTTATAACTCTATTATTTATATCACCTACGGTTTGTTTCCATTGCCTGTTTTGTTTTCTGTTAATATCAGCTTCTGTCTGGCATCTTTACTGGGCGACATACATTGTTTATGAAGAACTGGGCAACGCGGACAAGGGACATCGCATGCTGTGATTCCTGAGAGACAGGAAGTATGTGAGACGAGCCCAGGATTGTTCCAGTTTTCTGCCTTGGGGAACTTTCTAGAATATTGCAGAGGGAGATGAAATCCAAAAAGAATGCAGAGGTCTCTGCGCTCTGGAGCTGCTATCAGGGGTGGAGTTTTTAGAAGGGGGTACTGCAGAGAAGGAGGGAGCCATACATACAAGGAACTCCGGAATTAGGCACAGGGTTCACTTAAGTCTGACCAAATACTAACGTGTGCCTGCAGAGCAGGATTCTACACAGCCCAGCAGAAAATAACTACAGCTGAGGAGTGAGCTGGATGGAGATTCTGGAGGCTTCCCAGTGCCGGGGACATAAAGGCGTTCAGACCAGCCAGGCAGACCTTGAAAAGCCACCAGACCACTCAGCTGACATCCCCCCAAAGCCCCGTGTACATCGGAATGTCCGGTGAAGTAATTTGGTGTTGGTTATGCATCGCACGCCGGGGGCGCGGCGAAGTTAACTTGCCCGTTCAGTTTATGGATCTTCCCTCTGAGAAGAGCCATATTCAAGGAAGCGCACCCCGCGAGCCTCATCAGCACCCGGACCCGATTTAGATGATGGGATTCCAATGTCACAGCTGAGACTGTAATGATACAGGATTTGGGGGCATCTTGGGAAGGGGTGAGTGCATTTTGCACGTGGGGAAATAATTTATGACCGGAAGTTGGACTGTCGTAGATTTGACCACAGATTCTCACACTCCGCCCATCGGGGGCTGGACCCACCCCTCTTCCGCTGACCGCTGAGAACAGCTCCTAGGCCAGCGTGCCCTTCTGGACCCGTTTCATGTCTGTCTCGGGAAACCTGGATTCCAGACGGGCCCTCCTCTGTTTGACATGTCCCCACCAGGTGCTCTTGTCCTTCTGTGGGTGATGTAGGGATAGACCACAGTGTGTTGGCCAAGCAGAAATTTCACTGAGGAATCAGCCTCTCCTTCTTGCTGGCTCTCACCAGTTTTTCTGAGCCATTCTCTCGGCCCCTCTTTCCCTTGGCTCGTTAGATGATCAGAGTTAGAACTCTGAGGTCATAGGGCATAAACGGGCTTAATATTCTTGCCATATCATGGAAATGCCCTTTCAAAAAGAGGTTACACGGGCTGACTCGGCGCCAGCACCAGGCAGGAGAAGCCCCTGTGGCCGTTTTAAAGAGGAATCGGGGGGCGCACGGATTTTCCCTGTCCTCGGAGAGTGACATCATCTCTTGGTGTTCCTGCCAAAAACGATTCCCTGCTGGGTGGACTGTGAAGCATGACTGTGTTTAAAAAGCCAACGAAAGGCTCTCAGAAAAGGGGATTTTGCAGTGTTCGCAAGTGAGTGGGAGGCCCGTTGGCTCTGGATCTGAGCTACAAGGATTTTTTGAAAAAAACGAGAGACTCACACAAGGGTTTTCTCTTTACATCTAAAACCTCCAACGGAGCAGGAAGGCACTTGGCACTCAGGGGTGGTTTCCGAACTGGGTTCAAATCCTGACTCATTAGCTGGATGAATGTCATCGTTTACCTCGGTAACTGAGTTTCCTTCCCTGCACAGCGAGGTGAGTAACACCTCTAAGTGTTGCCGAAGCATGAGGAAGCGTACCTCCCACCCTGCCCTCTCCCCTGAATTCCAGACCCCACCTGCCCACACAACCCTCCTCAGGTATCCAAAAGGTGTTGGCAGCTCAGCACACCCAAGGCCAAGGCCGCATCCCCCCGCCCGACCGCCATCCCCTCCTAACTCTTGCAGACCTCGGTTTAAGTCGACTCATCCTTCCTGTTTCTCAAACACTTCAAAGTCACTCTCGACTCCCTCTCTCTCTCTCTCTCTCTCTCTCGAGAACACACACTCCATCTGCAAATCCTGATGTGTCTCTCCCGAAAATATGCACAAAATGCAGTTAACGTCTCCCAACCCCTTCCACCACCCCGTAATCTAAGCCAGCATGGTCTCCCTCTGGGTTGTCCCCACCTTCTTTTTTTTTTTTTTTTTAATTTTTTTAAACGTTTTTATTTATTTTTGAGACGGAGAGAGACAGAGCATGAACGGGGGAGGGGCAGAGAGAGAGGGAGACACAGAATCGGAAGCAGGCTCCAGGCTCCGAGCCGTCAGCCCAGAGCCCGACGCGGGGCTCGAACTCACGGACTTGCGAGATCGCGAGATCGTGACCTGAGCCGAAGTCGGACGCTCAACCGACCCAGCCACCCAGGCGCCCCTGTCACCACCACTTCTAACAGGCCAATGGCTTTTCCCATTGCCCCTGCAGAGCAGCTAGGGCGGGCCTTTGGGAAAGTCTTACACCTCGCTCCCACCCTTCAGCGTCCTCCCCGCCCACTTCTGTCTCAGAACGAAAGTAGAGCCGGCAGAGTCCTCTGAGGTGCCCTGTAATCTGGCCCCATTAACTCCCTGACGGCATCTCCCCCTGGAGGTTTCCAGCCATGTTGCCGCTCTGGTCACTCCTCCACGGAACTCCGATCATTCCTACCCCAGGGCCTTTGCAGTTACTGCTAAATCTACTTGGAACCCCCTTGACCAAGAAGTCCATGCTGAGTCTGACAAGTCAGTTTATTCTTTGCCCAAATGCCGCCCTCGTGACCACATTATTTTAAATGGCGGCCCCCGTGGTACCCTCTAGGCCTCTCTCTTATTTATTCCGCTCCATTACTCTTATACCATATGGTTGGCTTGTTTATTTATTTGTTTGTTTTCTGTTTCCCTTCAGTCAAATGTAAACTCCATAAGGTTGGAGATTTTTGCCCATTTTTTTTTTTTATTGCTGTGTCCTTAGCCTGGAACACAGCAAGCGTTCAATCAATATTTGCTTGAATAAAGTGAAGGGCGCACAGCAGACACTTAATAAATGTTAGTTATTATTATTCTCATTTTTACAATATTAAATTAGCTTCACTTAACCAAGTATGTCATGTGAAGGATGCACGGTTGAGCCTAATTTTCTGGTTTAACATGAATTAAGTCATTGTTGATGAAAGAACACATTTAAAATTATATTTTACAAAACAACTCTTCTCTAAAAATAGGGACTGACTAAAATGACTTTTACTTGCTTACTTAACACCCCAAACTCACAGAATGGCCTTCCTCAGATCTAATGAAAAAACAACGGCAGCTCTTCGGCCCTTGCCAGCAAGCACCGTCTCTGCTCTCTCCTCTCTGGAGCTCCTAAAAAATCTTATGGAGGGACAGAATAGTGGAGAATACAGACCAAGGGAGCACTGCTCACTCACCTTCTAAGAAGTTTGGTTTCTCCTTTTAGATATAGGCAGAGGCTGGAAGTGTTCATGTGCTGCAATGGCTGACCTCCTGATTGCATCATCACCATCACCATCACCCCTATCATCATCACCATCACCGCGATCATCACCATCATCACCATCATCACCATCATCACCCCCATCATCGTCACCATCATCATCACCATCATCGTCACCATCATCACCACCATCATCATCACCATCACTGCGATCATCACCATCATCACCATCATCGCCATCATCACCATCATCACCCCCATCATCACCATCATCATCACCATCACCATCACTATTATAATCACCACCATCATCATCACCATCACTGCGATCATCATCACCATCATCACCCCCATCATCATCACCATCATCATCACCATCGCCACCACCATCACCATCATCACCATCACTGCGATCATCACCATCATCACCCCCATCATCATCACCATCATCGTCACCATCATCACCACCATCATCACCATCGTCACCACCATCATCATCACCATGGTCACCACCATCACCATCACCGTCATCATCACCATCACTACCATCATCACCATCATCACCATCACTATTATAATCACCCTTGTCACCACCATCACCATCACCATCACCATCACTATTATAATCACCATCACCATCGCCATCATCACCACCGCCATCATTATTTTGATAACTAACAGTTGCTAAGGTGCTTACTATATGCCAGTAGCTTTATATGCATTTTATCCTCACGACAACTCCATGAGATCAGCATTATTATACACCGGATCTTACAGAAGAGGAAACCAAGGCTCAAAAGAGGTGGGTAGTATTTCCAAGATCATACAGCTACTAAGCGTCTCAGCAAGGATCTGCCCCATCTTCGTAAGAACGCACGTCTGCCAGGGGTTTCTACTGTACCATCATCCCTCCCTCAGCTACAAACTTCCTGTGAATTTTGTGGTCCCTCTCTAGCCTAGGGGCAATTGTTTCCGATCATTGGACAGATGGATCTGGCCTGAGTTTGTTCTTTTCTATGAACAGCTGAATGAGTACATTTTCATTTCAAATCAGATTTTTAAACCTTATAAGACTTCTAAGGACTGATATTGGCCACGTTGGGAATCACTGGAGTTTATGCTGGGGAGGAAATTCGCAATCCAGCCTCGGCTGCCTAAAGACCTACCTGGAGAGAGTTCCACTTGGAGGCCCCCACTGAGCCCCGCTTTGTTCTGCTACACCCCCAGCATCTCTCCCATCCAGCGTGGGGCTCCTGGCAGCTCAGACCCGGCGCTGAAGGCAGGGCTAGTGTTTCCATGGTGCCAGGGAGTTGCCCTGACCTGTCCATTAACACAACTCACAATTGATCTAGTTGCTTGGAGACGCAATGTGCTCTGTTTAAGGGGTGAGCCAGGGACAGAATGATTCCAATTGGGAACAACCAGCTCTGGAAGCCCTGTGCCCTGCGTGCTGGGGATAGCGCACCTGTGGGAGCAGGGTGATCGGAAGGACACTGGTGGGCAAGGACGACTTCACTTCTCTGACCCTAGGATTCTGCTGATGGCTAATGCAGACCTGCTGACGTTTCTGCTGAGTTCTCATTCCTGTCTGAAGTCAGCAGCAAAAGGGTTGCTAACTGCATTCAGGTAACACTTCAGAAGGTAATTTCACGCCCTGCCTCAGTGCTGATGAGGCACTATTAATTTGGGGACACTTTAACACCACTTCACTGTGCCGGCTTAGCAACCTGGCTAATTAATAGGGGAAAAAAAGGAAAGAATAAGGAGTTGATTTAAAGAGACATTGCAATGCAATATTAAAAAGTCACTGCAAATGTTCTGATACAAGGAGAGAGTTTGGGATTCTTTATATGTGGAGGTAAGATTATGATCTTATTAATATACAAATATAGAATTTTGTACATTTTTCTTATAAATCAGTATAGAATAGTATACAGCAAGCATGTGCTGTGGGAACGGCACGGATTTGAAGATAGATCTGAGTTTCAATCCAGACTCTGTTCTTCCTAAAACAGCTGGAAGTCATTCAAGCTCCATGAACTTCACATTCCTCATCTGTAAAATGGGGCTAAGACTTCCAACACGGCAGGGTTATTCTGATGGGAGACTGCTGTTGACGATGTGCTTAGTGTTGCGTTGGCCCCCTAGCAGGCACTTTATAAATCGTTCATCAATGATCGTCAAATATGATAATGTTCCAAACTAGTAGAAGCATTCTTGAAGTGGATTCTATGAATCCAGAGTTTTTTGGACATACCACTCCACTCATTACCTTCCTGTACCAGGAATTGGCTGCATCGGACTCGAGAAGCCTGCTGGGTGTAGGTGGAGGGATGCTGTCCATCGCGAGCTCACCTGAGTGTCTGAACCCGGCTCAGGGTCAGCTGGTCCACATAAGAACCAGGCTTTCAAGTCCAGAATATCCAGCCCCTGGAGGTTTGGGGGGAGGGCAGTGAGACGAAAGGTAGAGACTCTGAGGGCAGCACGGGGGAGTCGTTCAAATTGCTGATTTTGAGCCAAGCTCTGTGCAGATTCTTGAGAACCACTCCTAATTTTTTCGAGAGAGAGGGTGCAAGTGAACGAGGGGCGGAGAGAGGGAGAGAGAGAGAGAATCCCCCAAGGGGAATGGGGGTGGAGAGAGAGAGAGAGAAAGAAGTGGGGCTCACCCAAAGCGAGGCTCAGGCTTGCCCAATGCGGGGCTCGGAACTCACGAATCGTGAGCCGACGGCCTGAGCTGGAGCCCAATGCTTAACCAACTGAGCCACCCAGGTGCCCCGAAACACAATTTTTAAAAGGACACATGTGTACCAAAATAAATGCAAGGGAGAGAGTTTGAAAGGCATAAACTAAATAGACTGGATTGGATCCCATGGAGGAATAGAATGGGTGTGGGGATGTGGGATTACAGAGAAAATAATTAAGACACACGCATGCATACAGACATGAAACACACCACATAGCGGCTTTGCATTAATTAATTATGACCTGTAATGAGCTGAAGAACATGCCTGTTTTCAGAAAGCTTAGATCCTAGGGGAGAAGGGAAGGTGAATCAATAAATCAATATTCATTCTTCATTTCTATAGTGCTGTTAGGAATAATTCAGCCAATTGGAAACAGAGGACTCTAAATTGGTAGTCACTTAAACCTTTTTCCACTAAATATGAGGAATCCTTAGTATTAGCAAGCACTGTTCCAAGCCCTTGGGGCCACCAGTGACCTATACGAGCTCTGTCTGTGAAGAGAACCTTAGGTTCTAGTGGACAGGAAGTTGTAAAATCTCTCAAAGGAACTGTCCCCATTCAGAGCTGCGCTCCAGGCCTGGCCTTAGGATGGGGAGGGCATTACGAGGCAAGAACTTTTGTCCCTCATTAAACAACAAGCCTATCACGATTAACTTAAGACCTGCTTTTTTCACTTACGTCCCTCAGTGCCTGATTCATACTATGAACCCTTGAAATGGCTGTCGAGGGAAGGAAATCGAGGGAGACAGGGAGACAAAGAGGCAGGCGATCCGTGTTATTTCAGAAGGTCGGAGAAGATGCCAAGCATCGCAGATAGCGTGCGGGAATGTGTAACCTGCCACGACTACTCCTGCCTCGTGAAACCCGCACCTAGTCTAACACCGTACATTCTTATGAGATTCCTTGTCCCCCTCTTCGTTAAGACTTACTGATTTAGGTTTTTACCTCTAGCCTTAGCTAGGCAGCGACCTCTGAATCATTCCACTTTATTTTCTCCTCATCTCCCCTTCCCCTTGGGGGACTCTCTCTCTCTCTCTCTCCGCCCCTCGTTCACTCACGCCCTCTCTCTCAAAAAAAATGTTTTTGTGTTTCAGCAAGTGTGTAGTCTAGAAAAATACACAGATTATACTGTGTGCTTTCGAGATCTATGCGTCTGCATGTACATCTAGCTCGCAGCCCCTGACAAGTGAAAAGAAGGACATCCGAAGCATAGGTATCATCATATTCATCCATTCCCCTGGATGTCGGGCCCCTCCAACTCTGTGAAGCAATAAACCACACTTCCCCGCGGGCCTAGACGCGAGTCTTGCCGGGATACGCGTTGCAGGAATGACGGGCGTTGATTGGCCAGGCGCCTGCTGAGGGTGTATCGCCCGCTGGGCGCCACTTGGTACCCGATTTGACCGCCACCCTCCCCGCACCAAGAGCTGCAGACAGGTTTCCAGAGAAGAGCGAGCGTTCCCTTTTCTCCACCTCTTCCCGACACTTGATGATGACAAGTTTTTCTATCTCCTTGTTTAGCTGGTCTCTTCTGATTGCTGGTCACGTGTGCTTGTTAGCGTTTAGATTTTGCCGTCTGTCCACTTCCTAGTCCTTTTCTTCCCGATCTAAGTTTCTCATGTGATTTAGACACTAACTTCTTATGGTTTGAGACTTTCAAATAACTCTGGATATAAGAGGTCGTGTTGAAGACGTCCTTCCCCTCTGCTGAGATCCAAAATATATTCACCTACATTTTTTTCTATCACATTTATAGACTGGTATTTCGCATTCACTTCTTCATTCCGTTTGGGATTTGGAAGTAGAGGTTCCTACTATTTTTCCTTCCCAACGCTATTTACTAAATAATCCATCTTTCATCCACTTGTTTGTGATAATAAGGGAACCTCTTGGTGTGTAGCAAGGTGAGTCTGCAGTTCATTTTGTTTCATTTTGCTCTGTTTTAGTTGATTTATTCTGAGACAGAGAGAACAAGCAGGGGACAGGCAGAGAGAGGGGGACAGAGGATCTGAAGCGGGCCCAGTGCTGACAGCAGAGAGCCTGATGAGGGGCTCAAACCCATGAACTGTAAGATCATGAATGGAGCCGAAGTCAGACGCTTAACCGACTGAGTCATCCAGGCGCCCCGTTTTGGCTTTTATTTTACGATTTGTCTTAGCCATTTGCTGACCCCCAAGTTCTGCTGCTGTTTTTATTGGAAGTGAATCGAATTAACTATTCAAGGTCTGACACATTTTTAATGTTTCATCGCCCCTTCCCTGCACAATAGCGTATCTACACTTGAGTAAGGGCTTTTTTATGTCCATTAAATAGAAGCTGTTTTTGTCTCAATATTTCTGCATGTTTAGGATAATTCTTAGGTACTTGATAGCTTTTGCTTACAGATGGCAAACTTGTTTGTGAATAGCGGCCTGTATCCTATCCTACTTTTTTTTTTTTTTAATTTTTTTTTTTTCAACGTTTTTTATTTATTTTGGGGACAGAGAGAGACAGAGCATGATCGGGGGAGGGGCAGAGAGAGAGGGAGACACAGAATCGGAAACAGGCTCCGGGCTCCAGGCTCCGAGCCATCAGCCCAGAGCCCGACGCGGGGCTCGAACTCACGGACCGCGAGATCGTGACCTGGCTGAAGTCGGACGCTTAACCGACTGCGCCACCCAGGCGCCCCTATCCTATCCTACTTTTAATTCACTGTCGCTGATGTAGAGGGACACTATTAACGTTTTTGCATACTGATCTCACAACTGGGAAAATCTACTGAACTCAGTTGTTCTAACAACTTGTCTTTTTCTCTTAGGCTTCCTGTGAACATAATCACATTATCTGAAAGCAAGGTCATCCCAATACCTCTTATTTCTTACTTGGTTGTTTTTATGTTTTGTTTTGTTTTGTTTTGCTTTCCCATCAGAACACGCAGTAACATGCTGACCCAGAAGAAAGGTAGGAAACACCCTTTTTCATCCCGAGCTTAAGGAAGTGCATACAAATAAGTGAATTTCACGAAGCGTCATGCTCGCTATAGGTTTTTGGAGGAAGAAAAATCTTAGCGGGTTAAAGAAATTATTTTTCTTAATGCCCATTGTTCTAAGAGTTTTTCCCTTTATTATTTTTTTTTAAATTTCCCTTTGAAAATCATAAATAACTATTAAACTTTAGCAAAACTTTGCTGCATCTACTGAGATGATGATATGATACAGTCCTCCTTTATATCGATTAATGTGCATTAAATTGATAGATTTCATGATGGCTAAGCCATCCCTGCATTCCTGAAGTAAAGATTACTTGCTAGTGGTGTGTAATTTTTAATACAGTGGTATTGAATTAATTGATACTGTATTTAAGAGTTTCATATCATTGTTCACAAATGAAATGGCTCCATATTTTTTTTCATGAACTGTCTTTATCTGGTTTAGTATGAAGATCATTCTAGGTGGCATCTTAATAAGCAATTTTTTCATCTTTTGTTTGCAGGGGGACCAACTTAGATGGTCTAGACTATTTTGTCCTTTGAAAATTTTATAGAATTCTTATAAAACTGCTAGAGCCTCAGAAATTTGGTGGTGGGGGAAGGAGGCTGGGGAGGGAAGTTTTTGCATTAAGTGAAACTTGGAAAATTTTCAAGATTTTAACAGCCATTGATTAGGTCAAGCTTTCTATTTTTAATTTTTTTTATGTTTATTTTTGAAAGAGAGAAAAAGAGAGAGAGAGAGAGAGAGAGAGAGAGAGAGAGAGAGAATGAGTGGGGGAGGGGCAAAGAGAGAGGGAGACACAGACTTGGAAGCAGGCTCCAGGCTCCAAGCTTTCAGCACAGAGCCCAACGCGGGGCTCAAACTCACGAACCGCAAGATCATGACCTGAGCGGAAGTCAAACGCTCAGCCGACTGAGCCACCCAGCACCCCAAGTTTTCTATTTTTTAATGGATTTTTGTCATTAAAATGTTTTAGCGTTTCAGAAATTTCCAATGTATCGGTGTCTAGTTTCCTTAGTATTTTATTGAAAATTTTAAATTTCTATCATATAGGTCACGGATTTCCCTCCTTTCCCTTTTTTGTTCTCTATTTTGTTAATTTGCATCACCTTCCCGTTTCTCTTGACCAGTCTCCAAATGAACAGTTTTCTTTATTATTTGCTTCTATTGTTATTCACGAATTCGTGGATTCGTGCCTTATTTTCACGAGTGATTTCTCTTCATTGTTGGGTACATTTATAGTATGTTTTCTAGCTTCCAGAGTTAAATCCCGAGTTTGTTTCAGTCTTTGATATATATATATATTTTTGATAAATGCACTTGAAGTGTCAAGAAAAACTGAGGAATGTTCTGGAATGGACAGATACAGACCACTGACTGGGTGGCCTGCCCGCACAACTTCCTGTGTTACTTCCACCTTCCATCCTCTGATTCACAACAGGACCAGCTGTCAAAAGTTGGGAATCCTGCGGATTGTGTCAGGTGGATTGAGACTAGTCGCCGCCCTGTGGACAGACAGAGCTGTGTCTGTCTGTGAATTCATGACAGCAATCCCTCCTGCCTCTATGCTAGCGACTCACAAGTTCCCCTCGGGACCAGTGGTAACATCCTACTGGCTCACTCGTTAGTGAGTTTAATACAATCTTTGCTATTTATTTATTTATACCCACAGGGGAGTTATAAATTTACCTATTTAAAAAAATTGTTTTTTTTTTTTAACAAAAGCTATAGATTTTCTTCTAAGCATCGCTTTAGCTTCATCCTTCAGATTTTGATCTATGATGCTTGACAGGGAGCTCACACTGAGACGAGCCCGAGTCTGGAGCCCTCGGGAAGCCCGGGCTACGTCAGATAGCACGGAAAGGTAAGGCCAGAAAAATAGTCACTTGTGAACAGCCCAGTACAGTATCACAGTTCGCTGCTGCTCACAGAGAAATATGACCAAAGGACATTTAAAAAAAAACAAAACGAAACAAAACAAAAACCTCTTTTTTATCTTTATCTGCGTGACCTAAGGAACATTAAATGGGATCTAATTCATAACTCTGAACAACCCTTCTAGACGGCATCCAGCGATCTTTATTTGGCCGTGCATTGATTGGTAACTGTTTTTATTTATAGAACCCGTCATAGGAAGGAGAAGCAGCCGATGGTCCCCTCCCCCCACCATTGGCCGTATCTTTTATTCATATACCAACAGGAGAGGAACCACTTCCTGTTTTCTTGGGGAGCAGGGAATGTTGCCTAAACTTGGGTTTCGTGGAGGATGAGAGGCGCTGAGATGGCCCGTGTTCTCCTGACAATGTCTCTTGTCCTGCACGTTCTTCCGGAAGCTAGCCACTCCTCCAGCAAGATGTAGGGACTGAGTCCTCTCCCCTTGAAGCTGGATCAGGGTATGACAGAAGTAAGCTGTGTCACTTCCAAGGCTAGGTCATCAAAAGGCCACGCACTTCCTCGTTCTTCTGGGATGCTCGCTCTTGGAGCCTATCCATCGGGCTCTGGGGAAGGCTAGACCAGCCTTCGTGGACACGTGTCGGTGTTCCGGCCATCAGCCCGGTTGAAGTCAACATCAACTGTCAATCGTGTGAGTGAAGACACCTCCAGGTGATTCCAGCGTCCAGATTTCAAGTTATCCTGGGAATAAGAGAGAGAAGGTGGCTCCATCGTCTGTATCTCTGACCTACAGAAACTAGGAGTATAGTAAAATGGTTGTTCTTTGTCACTAAGTGTGGAATGTGTGTTATGTGGCCAACGTAACCAGAATGGGCATTCTAACTTTTCCCTTTGGTGGTGGAGGTGAGCAGAGCCAGTAACCCGGTTCTCCATAACCCCGAGTGCTATCCGGGAGTCCCTGGGTCGCTCTGGTCAGTGAGTTCTCCCTTCAACAGACCATGGGCAGGTGCACGACGGGCAGGTGCATCTTGCAGATGCAAGGTGATGGCCCATCAAGCTGGTCTTAATTTGTCCCTGAATAGGGCCCCATTTGTGTATAATTATCTCCACAATTGATGCTCTGGTCAAGGAACGGGTGCCTGTGTGTTGGCTCCTGCCTTCTCAGGGCCTCTACGCTGTCCCCGGACCTTGGCAACATCATCCGACTTCTGGGCAGCCCTGAGAGGGCTCACCTGTGCCCTCAGATTCAGCACATCGCCAAGCTCAGCTCAGTGACGCCGCTGACAGAGGGCCAATGCACACATAACCCCCCGGATGGTGACGACCTTGGTGTAGTGGGTTCGAGGTGCCGGGGCGGCGGGGGCGGGAGGGGGGGCGGTGTTGGGAGATGCGGCCTCCCAGCAGGATGGGGCCCAGGTCTTGTCCTCCAGGCAACAAAGGGGGTACTTAAGTCGAGGAGGGGTGAAGCGGGAGTCACGTCGAAAAACAGATGGCAGGAGAGTGAATGTGAGCTGTGGAAATGGATTTGGAGGAGACACGAGAAGCTCTTTGTGAGGCAGAATTGACAGGAGTTAGTCACCACTTGCACGATGAACACAGGACGCAGTGATGGTGTTTTCCAGTCTGGGTGAGTGGGAAGCGAGGGCGTAAAACAAAAGCCAGAGGGCGGGAGGCAGGACAAGGTGCGAGATGATGATGGACGGGCGAGCGTTGGAGCGGGAGGAGTCAGGTGACCTTCAGGAAGGCATCGAGGCCCTGGAAGGGGGATTTCGGGAGCGTCAGGCTGGAGCTGGCATGGAAGCCACAGGAATGGGCCCAAGCGTCCCAGGACGGGGCGGGACGGACACACGGGGAAGAGGATGGGGCCGAAGGGGTCCCCCGGGTAGCGGCCTCACGCGATGACTGGACGGAGAACCGGGAGAGTGGGCTCTCAGAAGAGGACTTTCCCTGGCACCCGGTATGGCTCCTTGCACCTAGCAGGTGCTTCGTAAATGTCCGCCGAGCGAAGGGCCGACCGAGGCTGATCTCTAAGACGAGGAAAGCGCCAGACCAAATGAGAGGAGCAAAAGTTAGGGAGCGAACTTGGAAAAGAACAGCTGCTTTTGGCAAAGGTCTGCTCCAGGAGTGCCAGACACGTTGGCCTGACAGGCGTCAACTGGAGACGGGCTAGCACTTTCCATCCAAATGTGTCAGGCAAGCTGTGACAGACTGCGAAATGGTGACAGACACACGCCGCGGTGCAGCCCCAGCTGTCACGCGGAGGGCAGCCGCCCGTGCGAGGGGAAGGAGGGCGCTGTCGCCCAGACCCTGCGGCCGGAGCAGCGTGCACCACCCCGCCCCCCGTGACGGCCACGGTCAGCGGCCTCCGGCCATTCACGGGCCACTCGCGTGCGGGGGGACCCGCTGAGGGGAGCAGGAGGCAGAGACGGGGACAGCCGTGCAGGGGATGGTGGGACATGATGGTGGAGAAGGGACAGTTCTTGCTGCTCAGTGACACCTAAAAAGAGAAGCAGGAGGAAGAGTTCGTGGACTGGAGAGCATCTGGGCATCGGGACCCGAAGCTGGCACCCCACCGGGGGGGGGGGGGGGGGGGTTTTCTCTCTCCTGGGGCCCGTCCTGGCCCTGCAGAAACTGATGTGGGTGCATAGCCATGAGCCTTCCCGAGGGCGCCTGGGTGGCTCAGTCGGTTGGGCGTCCGACTTCGGCTCAGGTCATGATCTCGCCGTTCACGGGTTCGAGCCCCGCGTTGGGCTCTGTGCCGACAGCTCAGAGCCTGGAGCCTGCTTCGGATTCTGTGTCTCCCTCTCTCGCTGCCCCTCCCTCACTCATGCTCTGTGTCTCTCTCTCTCTCTCAAAAATAAACATTTTAAAAAATTATAAAAAAAGAAATGGGCACAGGGAGAATCTGCAGGGAACCAGAGTACCAGACCCTGGAACCGCGGACCATCACTCGCATGAACCTATCGCTGAATGCTCACCTCACCTCGCAGCAGTGATCGAAACAACGCATTCACACCTCCCGCTCTGCCCTTCCCCTTCCTTCCTTCCTCCGCAGCCCTCACCTGCCCTGGAGGAACATGCAGGCAGGTCCTAGGGTGTTTCCTCCTGCTCAGGGGGAATAGATGACCCTTCGGCGCTCAGTCCCTACTCGGTAATGAGACTGTCCCCCGCGACAGTCCCCTACCTGGCATGAACGTTCTCCACTCCTCTCCCTCCCCTGCCAGGGTCCCCGGCTGCTTAGGTTGGAAACCGCAGCTGAGGAAGAGGGGACGTGTGGCCGTCTTCTCACCCTGCTCCCCTGCTTCTCAGCCAGACTCCTGGCTCTCCTGCTCCGTCCCCGAGTCCCGGAGGGCAGGGGCGGGTGAGGGCAGAGAGGCGAGAGGGAGTGTGTCAGCTCAGTTCACTGCCGCCCTCCACCACAGGGTGGACCCTGGGAACGGAACCTCTAAGGGCCACACTGACAGGCCCCCTTGCTCCTGGCCTCTGGTTGTGTTTGGCCGGTGGGAGACCCTAGCAAGAGATTGGAGGGAAGGAGGAAAGTAAGGTCAAGGCATTATTCCCCCAGCTCGTCCCTGTCCTTGGCTGTCTCTCTGTGGCCAGGTGGCCACTCCCTGTCTTTACCCATTCAAGTCCAAGGCCAGGAGCTGCCAGGTGCAGGTAAGATGGTCGTCACACGGCTCGGTCAGGCTTCCTGTCCTGCCAGCCGAGGGGATAGGTGAAGCGGACGTTTCTGCCTCTTGAGGCCTTTTCATGGACTCTGCAGAGGCTCCCGGTTGCCCTTCTCCTACGACCTGGATTCTGGCCAGTCCTCCCAGCTTCTTTCCTCAGCCCCGCACACAGCAGCAGGCCTCCAGCCTCCCGCCTGGGCTCCTCACCCCTCGGGGCAGCCCACATGGACAGCACCCACGACACCCCACATTTGGTCCTTAGCAAAGGCTCGGGCGTCCTGCCCCCAGCCAGCCTTGGGAGAGGGCCACGTTCCCCGCTCCTGTGGCACAGTTTTTCTCTGCGCCCAGGGGTGATTCTCCCGGCAGGATGGGACTCCAGCCCATCGTGGGCTTCAGGTTTCTCAGGTACGAGTCGGGCACCAGCCTGTGTGTCCCCAGCTTCAGGAAACACTCTTCAAAGCTCCCCGGTGCAATCCTGTGAAGGTCATCTCACGAAGTTTGGGCTACAAAGGAGGAACGCCGAGCCAGAGGCAGAGCTCACAGAAAGGTAACAGCTCTCTCCAAAGACATGTGTTCGTCCTTCTTTGCCCCTAAGTCCCCCGGAAGCCACGCTCAGCAGGATCCAAGTGAGGACACGGCACGGGCCCTGCCCAAGGGTCTTAGAGCTCATGACCCCCAAAGACATCATCCGCCACAAAGCCCTTCTACCCTCACACCTCTTTGCATATCTCCCAAGGGAGTGAGTAGCTTTAAGATTCACGAAGTTGGTTTGCGTCTATCTTCTTTGAAAACATCGGCCTGTGAATAGTCCCATTCGCTTGGGGAGGGAAAAACCTTTCAAGGGGGAAACTGAGTCCAAAGTGACCTACAGACGATCCCATTCTAACATACCGTTAAGCCATCTTAGGGCAAGCCACCTGGTGTTTAGGGGCCTCGGTCCTAAAATGTGAGAGTGAGTTCAGAAGAGTTAGCTTAGTTTGCTCGTGCAATTGATTCACATTTGTCTGCATCACAGAAAAATACGCTCAGTGAAACCCAAGGCCTGTTTCCTTTGGTTCACCATTATTCTCCCCACACTTGGTCCACGGGAGGCACATGCCTACTGAACGAAGAATGAGCAAATGCTTAGTTGAGAGGATTTCTCTGAAGATCGGAAATGAAATGAGTCTAGGGAAACATTGGGCAAAAGACCAAAAACGCAACACTATGAAATCCGAAGATGCTCTCTCGGGAGCGGTGCGAATTTCCCAGCGGTAGGCGTGTCTTTTTAGGTCAAGCATCGTCGGGCCCGGCTCTCCATTGGCTCTCCCTTCTCTGATACTCTGCCTTGTTCAGGCTGCTCCAGTCCCACTGGCTTGCTGGCTATTCCTGAAACCTCGTGCCATCCCAGGCCCTTGCACTTGCTGTTCTAGGTTTTTAGGACACTCCTCCCCCAGGATTCCACAAGGCTCACTGTCTCATGCTTGGATCTCACTGGCGATCCCTGCCACACTGCCCAGATTTTATACTGTGCATCTCCCACCTGGCCTGCTGCAAAGGGGCCTTGTGCTTACCCCAGATGACTGTGCATTGACAAACAGAGTTTTCAGGCATTATGGGACACTAACTCTGAACGGATGGTAATTCCTTGGAGACCCAGAACAGCAATGTGGTCCACGGTCAGGGTGAGGCTGTTTGTATTTCGGCTGGGGAGAGACTGGGAGGGGAAAGTTTGATTTTGAACCTAGCCAATTTAGTCCCTTTATATTTTCTCTAAACGCTGCTTGAAAATGGACGAATTATTTGTGTCTTTTGCCTTGCAGCTAAAGGCACTAGTGGAGACTTTGGCATTCTACATGGAAATCTCCTTCCCTAAACCTATTAGGGCAGTGGGTACACTTACAATGTTTCCATGTTACCCCCGGCAACAGCTTTGCTAAACTCTCTTCCCCTAGGTAAGGTGGGTCTCCTTTCCTCCAGCACCGAAGAGCACCTTCTTCTTTCTCATGAGCCCTCATGGCAACCTCCTCAAGGCTGGTAGAGCTGCTGTGACCTTCTTGTGGCCGATAGAGGCACCCTGCTCGGCTGTCCCCAAGAGAGAACCCGCACGACGTGCGCAGAGCACCCCAAGTCTCCCACTGCGGCCACCACTCTCTGGGCAGGTGGCTCCCAGCCAAGGACTGAGTGTGGCCGGGGGGTAGCTGGGCTCGTCCTCTGTGGACAATCCTGCACTAGAGCGCCTGTCTTCTCCGAGCTGTGTGCTGCCTTCCCAGGCTCCATTTAGCCCACTAGACTTCCACCTGCTTCCCTCTCGTTTTGCAGATGTCAGGCCCGTACCTACAGCCTTAACGGCTTTCGCTTCCTACTCCTGCCAGCTCTCCTCCTCCTCACCCCAGGCATTACCACCAGTAATCACGAGAAGAAAATCGAAACACCGCTAAAATCATATTAGAGCGTTCCAGTTTGATCTGAAGTTACAGTTTTAACTTCTGAGCTTGACCAATTTGCTGAAGCACCGACTTAATAATCAGTCCTTTTATCTCCGACTTCGTCTCTCTGCATTAGCAAGCAGTTCTGTGATTAAAAATCAGCGTCTTAATGTAAGAGTTCTATGATTTACTGAACGTTTGCCCTAGCCAACGTTTTATTATAGGCAAATGAGCTGTAGCATTTTAAGGTACACACTTGAACGTCAAACTGGTGGAAGAATATCACTGCATAAAGTAGAAGTGAGACACTAGAGCAGCGATGGTGACAAATAACTCTGTGTTTACCCCAAACGTGGCATACTACGCGCTCTGCACTGAGGAAAACGGGATCGGGTGGGTCCGTCCACCTGGCCTGATGTTTCAGATCAACGGGGGCACTTCAGGGTTATCTTCAAAGTCTGGATCTTCCTCACTTGGTATAATTTTGGGTTCAGATCGAACTCTTCGGGGCGTGGGTTTTTTCTCTTGAACTATGTTAGCCACATCGGGGAAGGAACGCTTGCTAGGATCTACGTCTAATTTCTCAATTCGCTTGCTTCTACAACAGAAAAAAAAAAAAGGCAAGAGGAAATTGAGAGATGTCATTTTAAATTAAATTTCAAGTAGACTCAACTCGTTCATTCATTCATTCATTCATTCATTCAGCAAACATGGGCCAAGTGCTCTCCTTAGAGCACGGAGACAATAGTAAGAGACTGTCCTGGGTTTCAAGTAGCTCGGAACCTTGTGGAAGCAAGAGTCTGACCTGTGGAGAAGTAAAGTGCTGATGCGTGGGCAGCTGGAGGGGAGGTCGGCTGAGAGGCTCTGTTCGCCTGAGAGGCTTTATTTTTTTTCAAGGTTTTTAAGTAATCCCTACACCCAACGTGGGGCTCGAACTTACAACCCTATGATCAAGCAATGCGTGCTCTACTGACTGAGCCAGCCAGGTGCCCTGCACCTGAGAATCCTTAAATGATGCTGTAGCAGGCAAACCCCGCAGCCAGGGCCAACGGTAGAATCCCTGTAGGCAGGTCTTATGTAGGCTGAATGTAGCTAATCAGCCTCCTGGTGATGCAGACAATCCAGCCTGTGTGCTTTTGCAGGGGCGTTTGTATAAGTTCAGGTGCCTAGAAATCTCAGCCCACCAGTCTCCCCCACAAGATCCCACCCCTGCTGTCGGCACCCAGTTCTTTCGGCAACGGCTATGTGGAAACAGAACAAGAAAGATTCCCGTATTGCCGTCATTAGAAAATTCTAGATAATACAGGTCATTGGGCTGCCGCCCTGTCAATTTTGATCTGTAGGCCTGGGGATGGGGCCCAGTACTTTGCATTTATATAAAGCCCTCCCCCCCCCCACCTATCCCCCAGGGATACTGATAATCAGTCAAATTATTTTGGAATCACTGCCCTGGTCACCCGGCCAGGCATTCAACGGAATACATTAAGTGCCTCCCAGATTCTAGACACCAGAAATCCCATGGTCTGTGCAAATAGGACGTTTCCTGGTGACATCTAACAGTGCAGCAGAGAGCTCGAATAGAACATTTATCACATTATCATGTAATCGTCTCATTACTGATCTGTTCTCCCTATTAGAACCAGCATTCTTGAAGCAATTAGATTGTCTTTTTCATCTTTGGCATATAGCATTTGTGAATACTTGTTAAATAACGAAAAAAAAATACTCTACTACGGTGCAATCATGAAATTAAATCAGAAACTGTCTCTGACCCAAAGAGAATCACGGTCGGTCTCATCCGGGAGCCCCACACTGATGTCCCTCAGACCAAATTTAGGCAACAGACACAAGGTATTGGGAGGAGTGGGGGGGGGGGGTCCGACTTTCCCTGGAAAGTGTGAACCCTCTGTTGTTCTTACGGCCCATCCCCCCTCCTTTCTGTCAGCCACTTAGCCCTTGAAGGCAGTTGAGGTTTCAATTCTTTCCAGAATTTTGACGAATGCACACGGACCCGCTGAAGGCAAGTATCATGTATACGAAGAGTATAAAGTGTAAATTTTCCGAAGACCCAGATAGTACACTGTAAACTCTGTAGGAAATTCTAGTTTTTGAAGACCTACGTTACAGTCATTATTAAATATGGCTCTGCTTTTTAATTACTGTGCTCTTATTTAAAAGGCTGCCATATCTATGGCTTAATCAAGTAAATAGCGAAACTCAACTGTTATAATTATGTTGGCTTTGAGGACAAGCCGCGTCTCTCACTTCCAGGCATGTATCTCTCGGGCCATAACGTCTGGATCTTCGTAATAAAGAGTGAACTCAGCCCAGATGCAGTTCTCCGCGGCTCACCCACTTCAGATGTTGTGAGGAGTAATTTGCACGCAGGACTCGAATCGGTCATGAGTCTCCGGGTGATAAACAGTGAGCCCATAAGGCCGGGAGCCCCAAAGGATCACACTAATCCCAAAATAAAGAGGAGAGGGCCTTTTCTCCCCTACTGTTTCCTCCCTTAATGTCAGGCACCCGACGTGACTGTTTTACCCACCACCTGTCTGTCAGGGCCAGAACCTCTGGAGTCTAGTCAGAATGACCAGTTGGGCAAAATGAATATTTTCATCAATGGTGGAAGAAAGAAAAAAAAAAAAAAAAAAAAGACTAAAATCACCAGGCATAACACATCAGAGATTGAGTCCTTCTACTAAAGAACACAAGGAAAGAACTTTCTTCTGGTAATATGGTGGGCTAGCATACATGGACCAGAGATTCCCACCTCCCACCGAAAACCCTCGGGAGATCAGGAAAGATGTGATAAGATGATAAGGAACCATGAGGGCAGGATTCAGTAAAAGGAGGGACCAGAGAGGGAGTGGGTCCCTGAAGCCACCTTTGGCCTGAGGGCATTTGCTGAGCCCCTAAAGTCATGCTCTGGTCTTGCTGGCCTTGCGGAGTCTGGGAACAGAGGTCAAGGTCCTGAGCATGCCAGGTGTGCAGTGAGGGGACGCCCTCTCCCCTAGAAGGCTTTGCTCTGGCGTGAGAGTGACTGAACAGTAAACCCGCTGTGCCTGCCCCCACGGGCACTGTGAGGGAAGTAGGACAGAGAAGGGCTGGGCTGTCACCACAGCTAGGGTTTCCATGGGTTTACAGCGGCCACAGTTAAAACCCAGCCACCTTGAATTTAGCGTAAAGTGGTTCCGAATGGGCAGGGTCCTCAGGTAGCGTCTGCCCCAGAGAGCAGGCCAACGCTCCCCGGGTGAGCACTTTTCGGGCCTCTGAGAAGCCCCTAAACTATCTTCTAAGAAATTTCGGGCAGCTTATAGTAAAAACGAACAAGCACTCAAGGAAAAAGGGCACTTAGCGTGAGAACTGGCAGAAGCAACAAGAATGTGAATAGAGACGAGAAACTTCAGATTTTGAATACGACAGCACGGATTATGAAACCAAGGAAATGCTTCAGACTTAATACTATAATGTTGACCTTTTCCTCTGGGATCGGCAAGAAGACAGAGACGGTTGCTGTCACCTCCCTCCCACTCCGTCCTGGTGCCTTTCCCTATGCACTAAGGCAGGAAAACAAAAGGAACAGGATTAGGAAGAAAGAGACTCCACATTCTCTGTAGGTAGACAGAAAATCCAAAACAACTAACAAATGAATAAAATAGTAAGAGAGATCAGCAAGGCTGCTGGGTACAAAATCAAACACAAAAGTGAGTTACGTGGTGGGGGTGATACAAACACTGTGAATATACTGAATCCCATTAAAAAGTTGTACACTTTTTAATACTCGAGACGACGAATTTGATGCAATATGTATTTTACCATGGCAAAAAATTAATTGCAAATCTATATCCCAGCAACAAAAGCATAGTTATGATAGCATCAAAATATCACACACCTAAGAAAATTAACACAGTATGTGTATATTAAAAAAAATTTTTTAGTGTTTATTTGTGAGAGAGAGAGAGAGAGAGAGAGAGCGAGCACGAGTGGGGGAGGGGCAGAGAGAAAGAGAGGGAAGACACAGAATCCGAAGCAGGCTCCAGGCTCTGAGCTGTCAGCACAGAGCCTGATATGGGGCTCGAACTCATGAACCGCAAGATCATGACCTGAGCTGAAGTCGGACGCTTAACCGACTGAGCCACCCGGGTGTCCCCAGTATGTGTATATTTTAAATGAATTGAGACATAAACCTTGAGGCCTTCACAAGAAGTAACTCAAAACGGATCACTGACCTAAACACAAAAGGCAAAACTGCAAAACTCACAGAAGGGAGCACAGGAAAAGAGCTGACTGACCCTGGGGGCAGGCAATGCCGTTTTAGATACAGCAGCAAAGGCACGAGCCCTGAAAGAAGTCATCGGCAAGCTGGATTTCGTTAAATTTACAAACTTCTGCTCCATGAAAGACAATTTTGGGAGAATGACAAGACAAGCCACAAACTGGGAGAAAACATCCGATGAACAGCTGTTATCCAAAACATACCAAAAAACCCTCTTCGAATGCAACGATAAGAAAGCTGTGTGATTGAAAGAACGGCCAAGGATCTTCACAGACGCGTCACCAGGGAAGATGTGCAGGTGGCAAATACACGAATGGAAAGAGGCTCCAGACCGTTTGTCAGGGAAACGCATTTGTCCAAGTCCATGGAATGAATAACACCAACTTTGAACGCTAATGCCCACTATGAACTTTGGGTGATAACGACGTGTGTCAATGTAGATTTAGCAGTTGTAATAAATGTGCCACCTTCATGGGGGGATGTGGATAATGGGGGAGACTGTGTATGAGTGGGGGCAGTGGATATATGGAAAATTCCTGTGCTTTTCGCTCAAGTTTTCTGTGACCCTAAAATTGCTTTAAAGAAGAAAGTCTACTAAAAAAAAAAAAAAAAAACCAAAAAACAAAAAAAACCCAAAAACCTCGTGAAGAGAGTAGGAAGGCGAGCCAAAGAATGGGCCCAAATTTATCATTCTGGCTCTACTTTATGATCTTGGGCAAATTAATTTCTTTGAGACTCAGTCCAGTAGGAATAACAGGATTTCTCTTGTGGTTGTTTTGAAGATGAAAGATAGGTGATGGACAGTATCATGTAACACAGAGGAGGCACTCGGCACTCAACAAACCCATCCCGAGTGAGATATGTGTCCCTCCTTGATCATACAGTGTCACAGGACCACAAGAGTTCACGGCATCAGTGACCTGCCCCACAAAACGTGATCTCCTCCGGTCCCAAGGAACGGAAACTTACTCCGCTGATCTTCCCCTCCGGTCACTCTGTCTCCACAGCATGAGGAAAGGGCCGCTCTGGCTACGAAAGGATCGATGGGCCTCTTCTGGCCCTCCCGGCGTATCACTGTGTCTAACGTCTTCCTGTCCCTCAAACTGACAACCTGTCTGACCTCATTCCCACGTGCGGCCTTCTTAGTTCACGGGATCGCCCAGCCAGAGGCTGAGGTGGTGTGGATGGTCAAGTCCGTCAATGACTAAGGAGCACGCAAACAACCTTCACACAGACATGTTAAGTGTGGCTGCAAGGTGATTACTTCTCAGTAACAAAAATGAAAACAGCTTTACGGGGCGCCTGGGTGGCTCAGTCGGTTAAGCGTCCGACTTCGGCTCAGGTCATGATCTCACGGTTCGTGAGTTCGAGCCCCGCGTCGGGCTCTGTGCCGACAGCTCGGAGCCTGGAGCCTGTTTCAGATTCCGTGTCTCCCTCTCTCTCTGCCCCTCCCCCACTCATGCTCTGTCTCTCTCTGTCTCAGGAATAAATAAACATTAAAAAAAAATTCAAAAATGAAAACGGCTTTGCAAACAGACCGTAGGAAGTACTACCATAAAGAATTGTGCTAAGACATCTCTAGTCCTCAAATGTCATCACCGTAATGGGGATTTTCCCGGGGTCTGAAGACCAGCTTCCACACTGGCTGCCTCTCCCTGATCCTTCACAAATGGGAGCCACACTCCTTTCATGTGTGGATGCTGCTGGGGGGTAATTATGACCATGAATATTCATGCTAGCAGAGTACCCTTGAACCTCTGTAAATTACACTAATCTGGGAAATAGGAGACCAACTGGTCTCCAAGGTTAAAACCAGCAACCCAGCTTTCAGAAGGAATTCAACTCCGTACCCGTCGTTCCAACAAAGCCCACGTTCGAAAGTCCACAAAACTTCCACAGTTGACTCGGGATGTTATGAATGCCTGACGGCTTCTATTATGCAAGACATAAATATAGCTCTCGTTCAGGTATTTTTGTAATGATAATTTCAGCATATACATTTGTATCACAAAGATAGTTTGCCTCGGTTCAAAATAGATTTTGCCATCTGGACGGTAACAGTCTGGAAATCACGACAAGTGGAAGGAAAGTCGAAAGGCCCGGGATTGTGCATTCGAAGGAAGCACTGAAATAACGAGAGCTTTGTCCCAAATGCTTTAAGGGATGCCACTGGTCACGGGTGCTGAGCTTCGTTCTGAGGGCATTCAGGAGGCACCGCCAGGATCTTCAGTTAGGAATGAGGAGAGGCTTCCTGTCACTGGGGGAGTACGGAGAGCGGGAGGGGTCCTGGTGTGGAAGAAGCTGAGCCAGAGTCTCGCAGATCATCTGGGGGTAGGAGGTGGGCGGGAGGGCACATGGTGGGGACTCTTGGTCCTGGCAACCCTGAGAGCTTTAGAAGCTATGAAGTGGCATCCGAGCCATGAAAGGGTAGGTGAGCAGCATTCGACGAGGGCTCAGCAGGGCTGTCCCAACGTGTCAAGACTACCTGATCTTCAGGCATTCGAATTTTTTTTAATGTTTACTTATCTTTCAGAGGGAGAGACAGAGCACGAGCAGGGGAGGGGCAGAGAGAGACAGGGAGGCACAGAATCCCAAGCAGGCTCCAGGCTCTAAGCTGCCAGCACAGAGCCCAACGCGGGGCTCGAACCCACGAACCGCGAGATTATGACCTGAGCCGAAGTTGGACGTTTAACCGACTGAGCCAGTCAGGCGCCCCCAGACCTTCAGACATTCTAAACTTCTCTCCCTCATTTTGCCCATCTGTAAACCGAGGATAAAAATGGTGAGGATTAAGTGTGCTACTATGGGTGAAGTACACACGATACTGTCTGATACGTAGTAAGTGCTCAGTAGATGTTAGCAGTCGTTGGTGTTGACCTCACCACTCTCACCATTATTGACACAAGAAATTGGGGCCTGTATGTCCAGAGATTTGATTTTTAGGGATCAAGAGCCCTATAAATCCAGAGTCTAAGTTTTGGGAATAGACATGAACGTTCACAGCGTGAACCATCTGTAAATGCTAAATAATTGTATCTTTGAGGAAGGTGCGTTCTAGCCACCAAATGACAATGAAGAGAACTATAAGGAAGCTTCCGATGGCTGGGGAGGTGGTACCTTTGGTTTGTGTGCTCTCTGCTGCTGTCCGAGGGACCCGTCCCCGACTCTGACGTTTGTCGCCAACCTGTGATGACTTCGTCTACCTAAAATAAAAATATAACACGCCCTGAGTGGTGCATTAGTCTTGGACATATCCTCAAAAATATACGACATTTTAAGTTTTGCTACGTACGCCATGGAAGAGTCTAACTGTAAGCCCCTGCATGCGGTATGAGAAAGTTATATCACAGACTGGATCTGTCCTGCAAAGCCACGAGCTATCCTTCATTTGCCAAAGGCCAAGCAGGGGGGATACGGTGAATTAATTCACATAACAGATATTTTCTGAGAGCCAGAAACCTGCCAAACACTGCTTGGGGTGGTGGGGATTTAGGCGTGGTTGAGACACTGCCTCTGAGCAGCTCCCCTCCTCCACCTCCACCTGGCATGTGTTGCAGTGGAAAGCAGGCTGAGCTGGAGGTTCGAATCCCTCCCTGCCCAGCACACTGGACCCCCAGGTCATCCTTCATAAAATGAAGGGATGAGATATGAGCTCAAAGCCCCCTTTGGGTATGAAAAGTTCTGTGATTCTTCCACTTTTTTTTTTCAAGTTTATTTATTTATTGAGGGGGAGGGGCAGAGAGAGGGAGAGAGAGAATCCCAAGCAGACCTCACGCTGTCAGTGCAGAGCCCGAGGCGGGGCTCGAACTCGTGAACCTGTGAGATCGTGACCTGAGCTGGAATCAAGAGTCAGACGCTCGATCGACTGAGTCGCCCAGGCGCTCCTTCTTCCGCTTCTTTTAAGCCAGATAAGCTCAGTGCTAAGCATGTTGAGGTCTCAATAAATAAAACTGACTGATTTGATTCAATGAACATATAGTGAAGATTATTCGCACCCAGCACCTCCTACTAGAAAGCTCAAAGATCTAAGACTATGGGGGCAGAAGAGAACAGGTGGCCACTTACTAGATCCCGACACCATGCTGGACACATGCCTGCCTATCCTAGGCAGTTCATGTGTTTTATTTCACCCCCACCTCCCAGTATAACTATAAGACAAGGATTATTTATAGGCAGAGAGAAGGAACTCTCCTCATGTTGTTTTGGTCCGCTGATCAGGATGGGGGCTTCTGCCTTTTCTTTCCTTTCTTTCTTCTTCGTCTTCTTTTTTTTTTTTTACAAGAGACAGAGCATGAGCCGGGGGGGGGGGGCGGTGCAGAGAGAGAGGGAGACACAGAATCAGAAGCAGCCTGCAGGCTCTGAGCTGTCAGCACAGAGCCCGATGCGGGGCTCAAACTCATGAATGGTGAGAGATCATGGCCTGAGCTCAAGTCCAACGTTTCACTGACTGAGTCACCCAGGCGCTCCGGCCTTTTGTTTCCAGGGAGGAGAAAGATCTGGAGCGTGTACATTCCTCTCTCCATCCTAATCATCCTAATCATTTCCCTTTCTTTGGGGAGGAAGTGCTTCGTTGACTGGCCCCATCTCACCGGTGGGCAGGGTCGTTCCCCTGCAGGTGAGGGACACCTGCTGCCCTTCCTCTGTTGGGCCGGAGACTTCACTTGCTGCCCAGCAGCGAGAGGATCCATGTGGACACAGACTAGGCTTGGGCTGTGAGGGTCTGGTCACCACTCCTACCCCCACCTGCTGGCTCGGGCAGGCTGCACTCACCATCTCCGTTTGGGAAGCGAATCGGAAGCCCCGAGGTAGCCTCAATTCTAAACCAGATTCTCCAATCCAATCTTTACCCAACTTCTGCATCAGGGTGCTGGCCAATTAACCAAATTAATAGACCGGGTTGTCGGTTTCCCATTAGGGGCAGAGAGAGAGAGAGAGAGAGGAGGACAGAAGATCTGAAGCGGGCTCTTGAGGGGACAGCAGCAAGCCCAATGTGGGGCTCGAACTCACGAGCCACAAGATCATGACCTGAGCCCAAGTCGGATGCTCAACTGACTGAGCCACCCAGGTCCCCCTAAGAACCAGTGTTTTAGATAGTGCAGAGTATATTTATCACATTTGACAACAATTCAATCCGTGTTTGTATGTGTGATTTTGTTCCACTCCCTTACACAGAGGATCACGCACACAGGCTTGCCTTTCCCTTCCCATAGACCTCACGGGAGGGCCTGTGTGCAATGCAGAAGGGAAAGATCTGCCGAAATGACACATTTCAACCTATATACTGGACACCCGACCAGGAAAAATACCTTTAAGTACCACAAAGGGCGTGTGCAATGGCCAGACTTTTGCTGAGACTCTGGGAGGAAGGAACGATGGACACTGCGCGTACTAAAGACGCTAAATTTCAGGTCCAGAAGAGTTTGTTCGGAGACATTTTAAAAGAGAGAGTTCCAGAACCGAAGAGGCCACACAGTCAAGGACCACAGACGAATGAGGGGTAGTCGGCAGAACACAAACTTGTAGAATACTGTGGGGGAATCAGCAACTCAAGCCACCAGTGCGATATTTACTGAATACTTAAAGGAGGTAACTCATGGAAAGGTCTGCCCAAGGAAGCAGATTCTATCATCGTCAAACACAGGTTTTTGGGGGAGGAGGTTAATCCTAAAATGTTTTATTTGCTATGTTTTAAAATATATTAATGTCATAATTTTGTTTTCCGGGCATTTCTTGCCGGCTAATGACTGATGCTGTATTTTCGGATGTTAACGACCGTAATGTATGAATGTTAACACTCTTTGAATATGAAAACTTGACTGGTTTTTGTCCTTTTCTTTAACAGAATTAGTGTGATGGACTCAACTATTTCCCCCTCCTTCCTGGCCTATCCTTAACGAGACGGAAACACTTTTTAGGTGCTGTTGAGTCCACTTCTGGCTTGTTAAACCAAAAGACGAAGGAAAAGATAGATATGAGGGGGCTAAACAGACATCTCCAGTCAAGGGGAGCAGAGAGAGGCCATAGATGTTAGGGTGTTGGGAACTGGCACCTTCCTCCTGCAGTGTCTGAGGGAGACCGAAGCATCTCTGGGAGACGCGGTTGTGCAGAGAGAGCATACTGTCCACTAGAATCTTCTGCAACGATGGAAGTGTTCTGTGCTGTCCGACATGGGGCTCCTGAACATTTGAGACGTGGTTAGTGCACCTGAGCTACTGAAGGTTTGATTTTATTTAAATTGAAGTAATTTAAATTGAAGGGAACATGATTACAGTGAGCCCCAAATGCATAGGTGGGCTTCCGATTCTTCTTCGGGGTGAAGGACGTCCATCCACACCAGTTACCCCTAATTCACCTGTAGTCCTTGACTCTGTGGCCTTTTCGGTTCTGGAACTCTCTGCTGCTCCCTTGACGTGCCTGGGACCTGGTACTCTTATGGAAGTATGAGAACCCGGAGCCTGTGTTCCACTCTGTCTGATCACTGTGGGGTCTAAGGTTGCTCCCCAAGCCTGACTCAGGACAACTCTAAAGGACCTTGTCAGCTGCAGAGCTCGCTAGGCATCGGCTGAGGTCTTTGTCAGGCCTCCACGGCAGCTCGGTTTTCCCCTTTCCTGCTCCTGGCCCCTTCCCTCCCGCTCACAGGCAGCTGCCTGGGGGGCGCTCCCTCACAGGCACCCTGCATGCTCCTCTCCATCTCAGACCTGTTCCTGGGGAGCCGTGGCACCTTTGCATTTTTAAAACTTTTTTTGAATATTTTAGTTACATTAAACGAGGCCAATGCTAGTGAAAAATCATTAAAATGTCAGTTTTAAGAACAAAGCTCTTGAGCCAAAAGTACAAATTTTGTATTGCTTCACGTTGTAAACGCACTAAAGAGAATGGGAGCATGTGCATAATTAGAGTCTTAAAACACCCCGTTTCTAACACTGTTATTTGTCACATAATAAGCTCAGACAAAGATACTCTGTGTTTATGGAAATGCAAATAGCATCACAAATTTGGAACTTCTCTTCACAGGGAATTTGCTGTGCACCAGAATCTAAATGTGTTTCTTATTTTTAAGAGATATTTTCAGCTTATTTAGTTCCAAAGATTCTTTGAAGTTTAAAAGTTAGAAGGAACTAAGGAAGCAGCACGAAGAAAAATATTAACACCAACATTCGTATCAACGCCAAAATTCATCTTAACGCCAGTATTTATATTCACAGCAGGTAAAACACTTCCAATGAGCTCTGACTTTCCCCAGCAGAGGACCACGAGGTCCTGCAGGAGTGACCACTGTCTTCCTACCACACCCACAGCACCAGCATCGTTTTTCCTCTAGGAAGTGATGGTCATTAACATTAACCATCTTATTCCTTTGCACTAAGTGTGTTTAGGGATGACTGATGGACAGCTGTAAGGGCCAAAATATGTTCAATAAATTAGATCAGGGGGACTAATGGTTTCCTGAATCCATAGAAAGAAATGTAATCAGCTTCCTGAAAATTCAATTGTGGGACAGGCACAAAGGTACAAATTAACTTTTTACTGATGTGATATTACTTTAATTCTCACAGAGTCATGTGATTTCGTGCAGTTGAAAGTTGGGAGCGGACATGGAGGTAGGAACCAAGTCTCCTCTACAGAAGGCAGAAGTCGCTCCTCAGGCTCTTCCGCCAGACGACTTTCCAGTCTTTGCTGACACAGTACCCTGGGATGGCGTCTCATGACTTCCTGAGGCAGCACTCAGCGCGGAGACAATCTACCTCTACTTATTTTATTATTTTGTTTTGTTTTATTTTATTTTATTTTATTTATTCCATTTTATTTTATTTATTCTATTTTTATTTTATTTATTTTACTCCATTTTATTTTATTTATTTTATTCCATCTTATTTTATTTATTTTATTCTGTATATTTTATTCCATTTTATTCTATTTTATTCATTTTATTTTATTTATTTTATTCCATTTTATTTTATTTATTTTATTCTATTTTATTTATTTTATTTTATTCCATTTTACTTTATTCTATTTTATTTATTTTATTTTATTCCATTTTATTTTATTCTATTTTATTTATTTTGTTTTATTTATTCCATTTTATTTTACTTATTTTATTCTATTTTATTTATTTTATTCCATCTTATTTTATTTATTTTATTCCATTTTATTTTATTTATTTTATTCCATTTTTATTTTATTTATTTTATGTGCCTTGAGAACTTGTTTGGAGTTTCTAGCAGGGAATTGCAGCCACTCGTATACCCTTGACTAAAGAATGATCCTCCTCTGTCAGGGAAGGTCATTTTCTTGGACTGAGCGAAGCTTTGGGAGGGACACACCTGGAGCAGCGAGGGAGGAAGGGGACACCCGCCTAGCCGGCTAGATCAGCCAAACCAACCCTGGTGATCAATGGGGTGACAGATGTCGTAGCCAGATCACCCTCGCATCCATTTTTTTTTTTTTTTTACCGTAGATTATTTATTTTTTTGTTTCAAGTTTTTATTTAAATGCCAGTTAGTTAACATACAGTGTAATATCAGTTTCAGGAGTAGAATTCAGTGGTTCATCACTTCTGTACCATACCCAGTGCTCATCTCAACCAGTGCCGTCCTTTATGCCCATCACACATCTGGCCCATCCCCCTCCCACAGCCCTCAGTTTGTTCTCTGTTGTTAAGAGTCCGTTTCACGGTTTGTCTCTCTTTTTCCCCCGAGTTCATCTGTTCTATTTCCTAAATTCCACATATAAGTGAAACCATATGGTATTTGTCTTTCTCTGATTTATTTTGCTTAGCATAATACACTCTAGTTCAATCCACATCATTCCAAATAGCAAAATTTCATTCTTTTTGATCGCTTAGTAGCATTCCATTTTATGTATATACCACATTAAAAAATATAACTTATTGTCAGGTTAGCTAGCATACCAGCATATACAGTGTGCTCTTGGTTTTGGGAGTAGATTCCCACAATTCATCACTTACATACAACGCCCAGTGTTCATCTCAACAAGTGCCCTCCTCAATGCCCATCACCCATTTTCCCCTCTCCCCCACCCCTCCATCAACCCTCAGTTTGTTCTCTGTATTTAAGAATCTCTTACGATTTGCCTCCCTCTTTGTTTGAAACTATTTTTCCCCTTCCCTTCCCCCATGGTGTTCTGTTAAGTTTCTCAAGTCCCACATCACACACTTGGGCTGATGAAAACTTGGGCTGAGTGAAAACATAGGGTATCTGTCTTTCTCTGCCTGACTTAGTTCACTTAGCATAATACTCCCCAGTTCCATCCATGGTGTTACAAATGGCAGGATTTTATTCTTTCTCACGGCCAAGCAATATTCCATTATATATAAACCACATCTTTTTTCTTATTAGGAAACTGTCTAAATCCGGGGACTGGTTCTTATTCGGAAACTGTCTAAATCTGGGGACTGGTCATCAAATTTATTGCACGAATTTATTGTCGATGGACACTTGGGTTCCTTCCATGTACCTCTACTTTAACAAAATGTATGTGGTTGCTTTACCAACTACAGAAATTACTAAGACAATGAACCAAGACTACATGTGCTGTGTAAAATATAGGAACCAGACGCAAGCGAGAGAGACCCAGCTCTCGATCCTTTAGGTTGAACCACAGGAATTACCAATATCTGACCATTTTTGACCTACAAAACAGTGATTTTTACATGGTTCCACTTAACTGTTATTTATATGAAGCTGAATAAGAATGAGAAAACAATCGCTCCACTTTAGATGAAGGCTTGCTATCGTGGTAAATTAAGGGAGCAAATGGACAAAGAAAATGGAATCTAACCAGAGATGTTCATTGAAGAACAAAATATAAAACAACCCATCATTTAATTTTTTTCTTGTGAATTTACCCTGGTTTCTCAAATCACAGTATTTAGGAAAATCAGAAGCAAATTTCTCTTTCTCTTGGATTTTCACTTGGTACCACGGTTTCAGCTATTGCCTCTATTAAATCTTCTCAAGAAATATTTACTGAGCATCTATTATGTGCCAAACATAGGAGCAAGTGGTAGATATGGAAGGATAGGTTAAAAAATTATCCTTGATCATCTCATGAGAGATAAAGACACATTAGCAGTGAAAATGCATTGAAGGAAGTATAATTGACAGGTATGTGTGTACATTAAATATGGAAGCCCAAGGGAAGGAGGGATGTGCACCGGTGACATGGGGAAGGCTTACTGGAGGATGTGAGGTTTGATATGAATTTTAAAGAAGAAGGAGGAATTTGCCAGAAGCTGGAGATTATGTGGTACATTCCCTACATCAGAACATTCCAGAGAGAGAAAGCAAGCCTGAACAAAGACAAGAAGGTAAATGACCACATAAACTAGCACAGAATATTGGGCAGATAATAGATGGAAAAAAGGCTGAAGCACCAGACAGAGGTCAGGTCTTGAGAGACTTGATTTTAAGGTGCTTGGACTTGGCACAGGAGGTGACAGAGACTTTGCTGGGTTGTTGTGTGTGTGGTTTTTTTCCTTCAACTCAGCTGAAGGAGCAATATTCTCAATACACTCTTACTTTCACCAGCCTGAGTGTGTGGTGTTAACAAAAATATTAAGTGCAGTGGCATGATGGCTTTTGAAAGAAAGTGTTTCTTTCGTCGCTAGGTAAAAATACACTGTTTTGTTTTTGTTTTTGCCATTACAGCTAAATTGCTTTCTCCTCACCCCAAACTTCACTCTGAAAATACTACTGACATGGAGTCTTATTAGGAAACTGTCTAAATCTGGGGACTGGTCATCAAATTTATTGTACGAATACATAACATGCGAATTATTGGCTAATCGGTTCTTCCGGGCTTCTGTCGGCCTGTCCACTACGGATGTGTACGCATTTCTCTGGCTTCCCGCTGTCCCACGTAGTGTAGGTTTTAGACTCTGCATTCGGGGCCCCCTGGCACCCACACACCCTCTTAGAAGGCATCATTTACACGAAGGGCAATCCATTATTCACAATTTGCCCCAGAAGGGGAGAATAGGAGAGTTAAATGGAGATTTTTCCCTTAAAAGAATTTACCAGTGATAACTGGCTTTCGTACCCTTCGGGCTAGGCCTCTGCGGGATTTTAACGAGGGTGTGATGTGGTATCCAAACTCACAATACACGTACTGAGCCTGCGTGCAGTTGTGTCCGTTTGTTCTCCTGTCTCTGCTCTGCTCTGGAGAGTTCCGGGTCACGTGGCTCCCAGCTGGGCCTGGCCAACAGGACGACTGGAGGGAGGCTGGAGAACCTCGAAGGAGGCTCCAGGTGTCTCTCCCACAATCCCTGTGTGCGTGAGCCACTCCACTCCACGGAGGGAGGATCTCCTCCGTGGCTGCCCAAGAGGCCTCTGCGGTTCTGGTTCCTTCCGGGTGACCTGGCGCGTGTTTTCCACCACCACCACCTCCTCCCTCTGTCCTGGGAGAGGGGGGACCCACCTGATGTTACAGCTTTCTGGCTGGTCTTACTCTCCCTCCTTTGGCATCTCAGATCTGCGTTTACCTGTGTAATGCATTTCCTGAATTACTCCCGCAAGGTACATTCCTGTATACATTTCCTGTATGCATTTTCAGTGCTTCAGTGTTTTCCTGAGTTTCCATCAGACCCTTAACTGACTTCCTCCGTGTGTCTCACACCTCAGGGTACTTGTTAAGACACACACTTCCACAACATCTAATTGGAATCCTCAGGATAGTGGCCTGGGAATCTAGTTTTTTAACAAGCTCTCTCCAGGTGATTCTATGGATCGGGGGAGTCTTGAAAACAGTCTTGCTGATCCCACAGCTTCGAGGCTTTTCCGGATCCCATTCAGTTACACAAGCACATTTACGGGACGTGCGATGGAAAGCCATTGATGGGTTTTAAGCGTGAGAATAAAATGATCTGACTTGCGTTTTAAAAAGGTCACTGTGGCTTTTGTATGGGGAAGGAATCAAAAGGTGGAAAGGACAGAAGCAGGGAAACAGGGAGGGGCCTGTATGAGATGGTCCAGCTGGGAGATGGTACCATAGCCTGAACACGGCTGAGGTGGGGAGGCAGAGGTAAGTAACTGAATTCAGGGTATGTTTGGGCGGTAGTGCTGACGACGTGTAAGGGTAAGACGTAGGTCAAGGATGCCTTCTAACCTTCGACTTGGACAATTGAGCCTACGATGATGCCATTTTCTAGGACAGGGAAGACCGTGGGAGGAGCAGGTCTGCAGAAAGCAATTATGGGTTCATTTGGCCATTTGAAATCAGTCCGGCGGATTTACGCTTGCAGGCGGCTTATGAGTTGGCAGGTGCATATAAAATGTCTTTGATTCTAAAGCCTAGACAGTTTGCTAATATTTAAAGCTTTTATTTTCCAATTAATAACTCTAGTTTGTATTTCCTGTGAGGTTGAACAGCACTGGGGGACAGCATTTTGAATTTCCCAATTGTAGTTAGTGGTTTACTCTGTATTTTATGCTTAATATTATTTCTAGGGACTAGTAATTAAATATAATTTCTGTAATTTTTTCTTTTGGAAATGAGAATAAGCTTTTTGGAGGGTTTTGTCTATTATGAACTTTTCAAATTATCTTAATTATATTGCTCAAATAATAAATGGTCTTACTCTTCATTGATCATATTTATCAAAGACAGAAATGGGTCATAAATCTTCTAGTAGAGATGACTGCTTATCTGTCCTTATGTTTATAAGACCCTGGGCTTTCTACACTTAAATAATGTACAATCAATGAATATAAGGCCGTGAGTTGGATTTTTATTTTATATAATACTTTTATTACTATAGAATAACTTTTATTCCATTTTATGCTTCTTTGCTTTAAATTGTCATGTCTGATACTCATTTTGCCATAAGTACTCTAAATTTTGCTTGCATTCACTTCATATAGTTTTGTCCATTCTTTTGTTTACGTATCTCCCAGGTCTTTGAGTTTCAGGAGTGTTCTTTTGAGCTGGATAGCATAATGGATTTTACATCTGTTACTTTCTTACAAATATTCTGATTTTGTGTCTCCCTCCTGGTGTTTTTCCACTCCTGACTGTATTGACTTTTGTTTACATTTATTTTCTGTAATGCTTTGTAATTCACACATTTTAATTTAATTCCACTCATTTTCCCTGAGAATATTTATATTAAATTTCAACATGAACACAGTGCACTGAGAAGACCTAAATGTGAGACCTGAAAACATAAACATCCTAGAACAAAACGCAGGCAGTAACTTCTCTGCATTGGTCGTAGCAACACTTTTCTAGATAGGTCTCTTATCCAGAAAACAAAAATAATCTCGGGACTACATCAAAATAAAAAGCTTTTGCACAGTGAGGGAAGCCATCAACAAAACTCAAATACAACCTATGGGACGGGAGACGACATTTACAAATGATATACCCAGTAAGGGGTTAATACGCCCCCAAAACAAGAAGCTCATACAGCTCAACACCAAAAAAACCAACAGTGTGATTAAAAAATGGGCAGAGAGGGGTGAAAGGGCGGGCGTACGCCGGCCGACTCCATCTTGTTCTGTGTCCTTCACCTTGACCACACCTCCTCTCCTTGAGTAATCCCCCCCCTCACCTGCCTAACAGGACTCGGGCCCTTCCCCAGCCAATCGGCTGAGGCCACAGCCATTACCTCACCAACTGCCCCTAGACCCCAATAAAACCTTTGTGCTTTTGAAACTCACTCTCTCTCCCCGGCATCTCACCGCTAAGTCAGTGCAGGTAGGGGATTGAGCTCGAGCTACTCGAATAAAGGCTCTTTTGCTTTTGCATCGGACTCGGCTCCCTGGCGGTATTTGGGGATCACGAATTCTGGGCATAACAAGGGGTGCCTGGGTGCTCAGTCGGTTAAGCATCCTATTCTTGATTTCTGCTCAGGTCATGATCTCACAGTCATGAGATAGAGCCCCATGTCAGGTTCCGCATTGGGTGTGGGGCTTGCATAAGATCCTCTCTCTCTCTCTCTCTCTCTCTCTCTCTCTCTCTCTCTCTCTCAAAAAAAAAAAAAAAATATGGGCACAGAACCTGAATAGACATTTCCATATAGACATGAAAAGATGCTCAACATCACTGATCCTCAGGGAAATACAAATCAAAACCACAATGAGATAACACCTCACACCTGTCAGAATGGCTAAAATCAAGAAGAGAAGAAACAATTGTTGGCGAGGAGAAAAAGGAGCCCTCGTGCACTGGTGGCAGGAATGCAAACTGACATTGTCACTTTGGAAAACAGTATGGAGATCCCTCAAAAAATTAAAAATGGAAATGCCATATGATCCAATAATTTCACTATTGGGTATTTATCCAGGGAAAATGAAAACACTAACTCGCAGAGATACATGCACCCCTATGTTCACTGCAGCATTATTTACAATAGCCAAGATATGGAAGCAACGTAAGTGTCCATCAATAGAGGAATGGTTAAGGAAATATGGTGTATATACACAATGGAATATTACACAGCCATAAAAAAGATGAGATCAGGCCATTGAGACAACATGGTTAAGCCTGGAGGGTATAATTCTAAGGGAAATAAGTCAGACCGAGAAAGACAAATATCATATGACTCCACTCGTAAGTAGAATCTAAAAAAAAAAAAAGCAAATGAATAAACAGACAAAAAGCTGAAACAGACCTATGAATCCCGAGAACAAACTTATGGTTGTCAGAGGGAAGCAGGGTGGGGGATTGGAAAAATTGGTGAAGGGGAGAAGGAGGTACAAGCTTCCAATTTTGGGAAAAGGCACAGCACAGGAAATACAGTCAATGATACTATCATAGCGATGTAACACAACAGACGGTAGCCACAGCTGTGGTGAACACAGCACAATGTACAAACTTGTCCAGCTTGAGTATAGTTAGCCCTGAAACTAACTATACTCAAATAAAATTTAAAAAGTTAACGGTATGTATTTGGTGGTTGCGAAAGTGTTCATATGTTTGTTCTCCCCACTCCCAGTTTCCCTGTTTTCATGTTTTAATCTAAGTTTTAAAAATCATACAACTCTCTTTCTTATATCTTCTTCACTACTTCTTCCAAGAAAAATAACTTTCTGACTCATTTTGAAACTTTACTCAAAACAAGGACAACTATTCCTATAAGACTATTGAAGTAGTTGAGGAGGGGGATGGTGGCTCAGTAGCAGAGCATTAATGGTGGGGGGGACCTGGGGACTGGGAATGAGAAGCCCTCCTTAGGTTTTCAATGCAAGCAAAATAGCAGGAGGTATTACAGATTCGATCCTAATTCTACACGAAGATATCCCTACACAAAGGTATCCCCTATTAGGGGAACCTAATGCAGCACAAGTCTTACTTTTTCTTTGCATTTCCAAGAACCTACCAGAGCACCCAGTAGGTGATCATTAAAATATATGGAATGGCTAGGTGGATGGTAGGATAGGTGGATGGATGGGTGGGTGGGTGGGTGGATGGATGGATGATGGATGGATGGATGGATAGA